>NC_069129.1:71574891-71874891 GCF_026914265.1 Mya arenaria | reverse complement strand
AAAAGGACATTACCAGTGGGAGGGAATTCGTGGCTAGTGTCCAACAATGTAGTAGTGGTATGATGTTTTATGTGGAAGAACAGTCGATTCTCGAACTAGAAAGTCAACTGCCCACATCACTGAAACCTCTGACAGACACCATGAAAATTCACCAGGTTGATATTTTTTTATTTATTACCAAATAACAAACATTGTATAATATAAATATATATGAGTTTATATATATATATAATGATTGGCATGATTGTACTACGAATCAAATAAACAACTATAGGTATGGAACCTATGTTGACAAAAACCTTTCAACAATGCATGAACTAAATTGCATATATTTTCATACATGTAAAACCAAATAAAAAATTTTGTAATGCCTTACAGCTTATCACCGACAATCGAAGTGAAATTGCCCACCGAGTAGTATATTGTTTCTGCAGACATCCAGTGATATGCAGTTGCTTTTCACCAACAAGAGTACTCTTCTCTGAATATGTATTGCAGCTAGAACCGGATGTAAGTATTTTGATATAATATCATACCGTAACAAGTAATAAACAGAATTATAAAAATTAAAAGCAATCAAAATATATACACACCAAAACTGAAAATATCCCTTAAACTGCATACATCGCTACCTTCCTTTCTTTGTTTATTTGAAGGTAGTAAGACCCCACCCCAGTAACAGTTTGTATATATATTCAAAGGAATTATTAAAAAACGCTCAATCAATTTGCAATATTACAGTCACATGCCACCCATATTGCCAACCCGGATTGCGGTGCTCAGATATTTGACTACAACAAGACGCCTAAAGCTTACACCGATGCTCACATGATTATAGCTGACGCCGTTCACACATCTAAAGCTGACGTCGTACAAATGCATGTAACTGACGCCGTGCACACGCCTCTAACGGACGCTCGCTCGTCCACAGGCAAATCTTCCTCTGTCGACGACGTAAGTATTATTATTTTTACTGTACCATATAGGTTATCATTTAAACTTTTTCAATGTAAGATAAAAGATGAAGACACATATTCAGCGAAGAAAAATAAAAATATTTAAGAAAACGTTATTTATAGACGTTTATAAATTTAGTTATATTTAAGCGGTCTTTGTTGTTGATTCGAAAACTGCTCTTGTGTTACAGGTAGAGCAGAAAGAGGATATGGATGAACGGTTGATTGGGCGATATTGTATCATTGACTGTGATGGTCTCCCATACCCAGGTTTAATATTAGATATTGATGAAGAAGGTGCAGAGGTGTCGGCAATGTGTCGTGTTGGGGCTAATCGGTTCTTTTGGCCATTGGTAGGGGACCGCTTATGGTATGGGAAGGAGAAGATTGTCGCGTTGTTGGGAGACAGAACCAGAATTGGTGACAAAACGTCATCGAAAACTGGATGATAGTATGTGGAAGCACATTTGCGACAAACTTGGCTTGGATAATAAAGGAAAAAAGTAAATTTGATCAAATGATCATTTGACGTTGATTTGAGCATTGACTAGAACGTTGTGTTGGCTGCCATATTTGTATGCTATTACATTCCGTGTTTCCGTATGAAGTTTTTAATAATGCCAACTCTTAATAATGACAGTGTTTGCTTTTAATTGAGAATGCATAATGCAGTATTGGTTTTAATATTAAGTTGACAGTTCCATAGTTTGTGTTTACTGAGTACACAGTTGTAGATTTGGTATCAAATGTTAAACAGATTAAAGTAACAATTGCTTTATGTGCATTCTGATGCAATCTTTAAAAGTGTTTGCATTTACCACAAGTATGTTATTTTAGTATATTTGTTTTACAGTTCATGTTCATGTTAAATCTCTGTTGTCTGGTTAAATGTTTAGCGTTAGGTTAGGTTAGGGTAAGGATTCAGTATTTTATAAAAACGACTTCAGAATTTGAAAATACTTCTCACTCAAGTTTGTCATTTCCGGCAAGTCTATAAATTTAGAGAGTTTTCGACACACATTTATATTGCAACAATTTCATTTCATGTAGAACAAACAAGAAGGGGGTCGATATATTCATTTCCGTTACGACGTGAATTTTCCGTAACGTGAAATCATTTCCGTTACGTCGGCTTAAAACGTCAAATTCATAATAATGACTTCAATCTGATGTTGAAATGTACATTATATGTTTAGCTTTTATGACGACATGTTTACTCCATGCTATAAAAAAATGTCTAAGAATGCTTATTTATAGACTATGCATTTGCAATGATATACAATTTTGATGTTCTATAATAGGAAAAATAAATCCATATTTTTAATATATCTATTACATTAATCAAAAACTGATTTCAAACTCCTTAATAGTTTTGTGTTGTCTATTAACGCCTAACATAAGTTTGTTTTTTAAATTACATTAGCGTAATAAAATCTAAAAAAAAAACTTGTAACGGAAATGACTAACATGCTGGGTGAGTGTTTTTAATTTAAGAAAATGACTGAAAAAAAGTTATATCAATAAATTCCAATGTTTATAAAATGTGTTTGGAGGATAAAACAATCCATTAAACTAGCAATCATTGCCAGAATGCCATGTGTTGCTTTTGTATCTCCCTGACCCAAGAAAGTACGTTAATTTAAGAATCACTGAACTATGTATTAACTCGAAGTAAAATATTCACTCTGAGTTCAAAATAAGGTATATGAAAACACAGAGAGCACGCACTTCTTTTCTCACCTCGATCATTATCATTAAAGACCACGGAGGCGATGGCCGTATTCAAGATCGATCAAACTTTTCTTGAACGAAAAAGGTTTGTTATTTATTATTTTATTACGACGATTTGTTTATAGAAAGTTTATTTTGTAGAAATTTAATTTTAGATTGTCGTTAGATTTTCGTTCATTAGTAATGGTTTTGAGCATACGTTGTAAACACAGCCATGTTATAGAGGTTTGAGATGGCAGACTAATGATATCATGATTTAGTCTTAAGTAAGTACCATTATATGAGGTAGCTCTTAATGAAATCATGAGTTTTGGTAAAATATATGTAGCGAACAGGTGTATATTTTCACTGCAGTCAGACGATATACTGCAACAGTTTTTAGATATGTTCGCAGTTTCTAAACTTGTTGAATAGGTTGTAGGTACCTACTGAATAGTAGCATATATTCACCAGATTCAAAACGGTTGTGTGAAAAATAAAGTTTTTTATCATTTTGATCCATTGTTAAGATAAAGTATTTGTCTCAACATAAATAAATGGAAAGGAAGCTTTTAATTCAGCCATTACACTTTCATTTTAAATCAACTTCTTTTAAATTTTTGTCAGCTTGAAAACTTCTTACTTGTTTAAAGTGACACTCTTTCAAAATCAATACATATACATGTAAAACAAACACATTTTGAGTGATACACCCTCAACTACTTACTAAATAATGCTTTATGGAAAATATTAATTACTATAAACAATATTATAACTGTTATTAATAGCTGAAATTGCAAAAATATTAAATGGTTGGTGAATGCTAAAAGATTTACTGCGATTTACTATCGTCTCTTAAGGTAGCAATACCATGTTTTCTGCACATTTCTTTTAAATTAAACTTGGTGTCCTTCATAAGAACCATTGTTTTCGATATGTGATTATCCTTTTTGGTATATTCAAAGAATTGTATTAAATGTGTTATTTCCTATTTTGGAGTAAGAGCGCATCTTTAAGAACTTGCCTTTCCACAGCGAGTCTAATTAATGACACACGTTTATTGCACCAAAATGCCAATATCCCGGCAGCGACGACCCGTATCAAAACAGTTATCAATAATGACAATACTGAAACGACCCCATATAACAATATTTTTTGCTTATGAGTGTACATGGCTACAGTAAACATAGCAACTTAATTCATAACCTTGTGTATTTTTGTTTATTCACACATACTTCCAATTTTCATAGGAAGATATTTTGATCTGACAGGGATGCCTCGAAATCACATTGTTTATAGAAATTCATTACTAAATTCAATTCTACTTACTTATTTATGTCGCAGTATGATGCGTAATCCTTAGAGGAGTGAAGTTGTTATTTTATGAGAACATACTTGCACTGATTTCGGCAGTTAAAAGACATTTTTCTTGCCGTGTTGAAATCAAAACATGTGTTAGCTATTTTCATCCGCGGTTTTACGTAACATCCGGTGTATTCTCCTTTATTCAAATAGCATCTGTCATGTCAAGAAAGCTAGTTAATTCGGTTAGTGATGAAACACTTATTTGAATTATAGAAGTTTATATTTGTTTTTCATATTAATCCAATGTGGCCGCCGCTGTTTCTGCTACAGCGGGGTTGACCGTTGGTCAAAATAACTTTATTAATTATGCTGGGTGGGATGAAGTTGTACACCGTTTAATACATATGTATAAAATTGTTAAAAAATCTCTTGTTAACATTAACATTTTTGATTTCTTTAACAGCATTGGCACCGGAGTTGCCAATTTAGTGTGAGGGGGTAATGAAACGTCCCCATATGACAATATTTTTTGCTTATGAGTGTACATGTATACTGTTTACTAATTCACTTACCAATATAGGCGTCCGCACCGTGGTATCCTTGTTTATGAATAAGATACTTTGCACAAGTTCATTCATTTGGCTACGGTCAACATAGCAACTACTATAGCAATGCTTATTTGAATTATATAATTTTATATTTGTTTTTCATATAAATCCAATATGGCCGCCGCTGTTTCTGCTACAGCGGGGTTGGCCGTTTATTGGCCGACGGCCAAGTGTCATGTCGAGGGTTGGCCGTTAGTTGGTCGAAAATGGGCCACACTGTTTTGACACCAGTTCATGGCAAAATCCCTGGAATTTGCTGGGAGATGGCATTCTTGCTTTAACTTTCGTGGAGAGAGAGGTTACGTTTGGCGCTCATTGCAAAAATGCAAAAATATTCACTTTTAAAGAAAAAACAGTAAATAATATAATACTTTATTACTTACAATAATACAGTAACTTACTTAAATAACTGTATATGGAATTAAGGAGAAATCTTTTAAAGATAATTTGATAAAGCAGTTGAATGACTTATTTATTTTATACAGTGTATTATATACTGCAATAAATATTATTTAAGGGAGACTGTCAGTTCTATAGTTTGGAAGCGTATGTTTATTCGCCATTGTTGCCAATCTATATAGTAGGAGTTAATATTAAAGCAGTGCATTTCAATATAGTTAAACACTAGCTGTGGACGCAAGTTATTTATAAGTAAGTGCGGACGCCTGCAGATAATTTCATGATATGTTTTCAAATTGTAATTAAATGAGCTGTTATTTTAATAAGTTCAGCAAACTGTTTAAGGTTGTTATAAGAAATAAATCGTAAAACGCTCTACCGGACGTAGATTTAAATTAACCTAACCTATGCGAGGTCGTTACATAATTCGTGATGGCAGCGGTGGGATTTTCAAAAATAATTATATGAGAATCCAGTGATACGAACCCAAGAAGATTCAAATACACAATTGTCCAAGCGCTACCATATTTTTTTTTATTACACTTCAATACAACTTTAAATTAACATAAGCACATGTCAGGAATAATAACAATAACTCTATTACAGTATAAATAAATCATTGTATATTTAACAGCAATTGTATATCCAATATCATATCATGGAGGGAAACATGACGGAGAGCAGTGACCAGGAAGTCCGGTTTAACATACCCCGCCTGGCAGCGACAGCAGACGATGCGGGACTCGCGTAACGATGACTTATCATCTGGGCCAGATTCGGACCCGGGGTCAGAGGGTTCCAGCGGGCCTGGTGGTGTGAGAGACCATGACCGTTGGGCTCCAAGGCGCGTGGAATGACATTGTCCAGGAGCTACGGGACATACGAGCGGCACAGTCTCAGCCAGCCAGAGCCGCAACGAATACGGCAGTGATGACCCTAGCACGGAGTGGCACGGTAGACCCCTGCTTATGCAGCATCGTACATACGCCCACCACCCGACTTCTACCGGCTCCGGCCCTCAGATCAACTACGGGTACCCCCTTTGAATGGGAAAGAAGACTGGCGGGTGTGGATAACGGGATTCGAGACGATTTCGAATCGCCTGGGTTATGAGTGACGAGCTTAAACTTGACCAGCTGCTTCAGCGTTTGGAGGGATCGACTGCTGATTTTACTTTCACGCAACTTCCACCAGCCGTGTTAAGCAGTTACCGCGAGGTCCGAACGGAGCTCACCGGTAGATTCCGTGTGGTGGAGTCAACAATGTCGTACGCAGCTAAGTTCAGCAGTAGGGACCAGCAAACCAGTGAGACTGTCGAAGCATACGCGGCGGAGTTGAAAATGCTGTATGACAAGGCACACCCCCAAGGTGATCGCCGTACCAGGGAAGAAGATCTGGTGAGACGCTTCCTAGATGGCCTCTGCGATGAAGATGCCCGCTTTGATGTTCATTGACGGTGTACCATACGGTGACTCTACTACAAACCAGAGGTCGGGCTGAGGGGGCCGACGATTCAGACGACAAGCGAGGCGAACGACAGAGCCTGATGAGAGCACAAATAAAGTTAGCGGACATAGGACCACAACACCGGTGGCCGCAGGGCGAAGCAACCTGTTTGAAAAGAAGCCCTGTGCACCGAGCGTCGGCTAGATTCTCTTGAGAGAAAGAGTGGGACAGAGCAGATGGGGCAACAGGGGAAGGAAAGGGAAGTTGAGTGTTACCACTGCCATGAGAAAGACCACTACGCCCGTGAGTACCCCCGCAAGGACACCTGGCGGAGGTGGGGCAAGGCCGCAAATGACATGACCGAGAGAGACAATGCAGGGTCTTTAAACGGGACAGGACCAGCCCTCGCGGCAAGAGGGTGGTCCAATTAAGCGTTCATGATGGCAACAGACGAGTTCTAGGGGCGTAGAGAACAGACCGACGGAACCGGAAGTGGTGAGGGTGCAGCGATCGAGAAGGTTGGCCGATGGTGTTTATGTGAAAGGGGCCGTCGATGGGGTGCCGGTGACGTTTACTGCTGACACGAGGGCCTCGCGGACCATCATCTCAACCAGAGTATTTGAATAGCTGCCTGTAGACGCACGCCCAGCTCTTGATAAGTCAGCACGTCTGGTAGGGGCAGGGGGAGCTCTTATCAAGGAAGCAGGACAGACAGAACTTGAGCTCACGCTGGGTCCTCTGAGATTACGTGAAAAGGTCATGGTAGCGGACATTGAAGACGAAGCCCTTCTCGGCTATGACGTACTCAAAGGGGCCAGCGGCCAGCCGGCGGAAATCCTGTTGAGTAGCGACAAAATTGTGCTGGACGGCGCCGAGATCCCTATTTATCAAGTGGGGAAGGTCAACAGAGCCAGACGGGTTGTTATAGCAGACGACATAACGCTTCCCAGTCTTGCAGAGGCCGTTGTAAACGTATTCGTGGAAAGGTTTGAAGTGGATGAGGGGGATGAAGCAGAGTTCATGGTGAAGCCAACTGAAGCTTTTTAAGGAAAGATATCCACTGCAGGTGGTCAGCACCCTTATAAACTTGAACCATGCCCCGGCGTGCCAAGTGCGCATATTAAATCCTTTCCCGGCGGAGTAAACCATATGGCAAGATGCTCAAATCGCTAAGGCAGAGCGAATTGAAAGAGTTGTTTCGGTAATAGCCAGGGAAGAATATGAACATGAAGAATGCAACTTCCATCATTTCCGGCGCGTGACCTTTGATGTAGATCCATCAGCCAGGGACAAAGTTAGCCCGGTGCAAGCTCCTAGCTACGTCGACGTCCCAGAGCACCTCGAATCTTTATTTGAAAAATCGTCCGAGGGAAAAACGAAACACGGGAGACGCCATACCGGTCAAGCAAAGGCCAAGAAAGGTGCCCTTGGCATACACTGAGGAGGAACAACAGGCAATCGAGGACCTCTTGAAGAAGGGCGTTATGCAGAAAAGTTCAAGCCCCTGGGCCAGCCCTATATAACTAGTAAAGAAGAAGAATGTATCAATACGACCATGCGTGGACTATAGGAGGGTGAACGCCTTGGTAACACAAGATGGTTTTCCCCTGCCTCGGATACAGGACTGTTAGATGCGGTAGCAGGTGCCCAGTACTTCAGTAGCTTTGACCTCACTTCCGGTTACTTCCAAATCCCGCTGAAGGATGACATTCCCAAGAGTTTTGGACAATTCTTTTTCTTGCAAATTGATCATCTTGTGCACAGTTGCTTCAACTTAGGCCTACATTTTTTTAATTTTGAGAACAACATTGAACTTTGGACCATGTTTACTGTTTTGAAAACATCTGTTAATGTTCGGTTATCTTGATTGTGTCCTTTTGGCGTATTTTTTATGCAACTGGAATGAAATTTTGACCATGATGTAGTTCTGCAAATAAACATTAACGATAATATTGCCAGGTGACCTTTTCATCAACTTTTCAAAGCTACAGCATTAAAATGAAATTAAATGAATATGTTTGGAAATAAATATCAAGCCAAGATATTTGGTTTGAAGCATTGTCTAATTGTCCTCACCTAAGAGTGTTCAAATTATGCTCCTGTATTCAAGATTAGGTCCCGATGATTTTCTGTGTTTATAAGAGAAAGCAGTTAGTTCTATACTTGCAGCAGACCGAACAATGTATCCGTCCATCAGCACTTTCAGTGCTTGATTGTTTAGCACACGCATCAAAAGCTGTTTAAATATAAACTTGATAGTAGCATCCTCCTTGTCGTGGTGATAATAATCTTGACACGGATAAACACGGTAAATGCGTCAAGGGCACACTACAGATAATGCATAGTAAAATGCATACCCTATACAGCTACTTTAAACCTCTGCTGATATATACTATATTGAAACGCAATACAAGACATTATTCACCTATTTTCGTACGGATTTAAAATAACTTTGATACAGAACATTCATTTAACTTGCGTATTATAAAACGGAATTTAAAATAAAAGGAAGACTAAATATAGTTAACAATGTCGGAGAGGAAACGCGTGTGTATTATCGGCGCTGGACCGTGCGGCATGGCGGCACTCTGCCACTTCTCACAGGCAGCCTCTGACGTCCGACCGGAAGTTGTCTGTTACGAGAAGCAGGCGACATGGGGCGGCCTCTGGAACTTCACGTGGCTCACTGGTGGGATAAAGTTAAGACTAGTTATATCACATTAAACTATCAAATCAAAAGTATGCATACCTTAAGTTCGCTATATTATTAACGTTTGAGTGCACATTTTCTTAAAGATACACTTTAATAACATTTACCACTTGACACAATTAATACAATTGTTTTAATTAACCGAAAGAAATGAATAAATGTCAAAGACATAAAGGTGCAGAAAACGCGGTTTTTCTTCCTTATGGGACAAAAGTAGATCTTAGTATTTTTGCGTTTTCAGTCATTAATTGCACGATTACAATGTTGTTATCGGTAAAAAAAAAATCCGTTCATGCATTATTTAGCTAGTAGTAAAAGGTTTTTCACTCAAAATTTATGTTTGTTATACATGTATTGATTGTGAAAAAGAGTGTCGCTTTAAGGTAGCACACCCCTAATGAAACCTCCACTTGAAACTCTTCAATTTTAATGCTTTAGTCTATGTTGTTAATTAAGCACAGGACTACAAATCTTTTAAGGGTTTCAAGGTAGTGGTTCGAATCCAGCCAGAAGTACAAATATTATTTTTTTCTTCTTTGTTTTCATTAGCTAACTTTTTTTTACATTTAAGTTAATATTTTATTTTCATTTGAAAGTAATTAAATACATTTCTACACATAAATATTAGCTTCTGTGAAGATTTTATAACTTGCAGGCACGGCTGAAATAGGTGGTTGGGAATTACAAACTTTATTTTTTTTTAAATCAGCCGGTTAAACATTTTGATTTATAGGCATACTGTTCCTAAACGATTATAGATAATTATAAATAAGGAAAAGGTCATGAGTATTTCTAAAACTTGTTATTTTTGCTTTTAAACATCGATATTCCAATTTTACGCGGTCAAAACATTATGTTAAAATTCAAATATCATATGGCTATTTCAGTACAATTTGATTATATTTGTTGGTGATGCGATCAATAATTAATTATTTCTGAAGGCAAATATATTCCTTGTTACTCTGATACCAAATTATTACCAAAATGTCGAAAATAAATGAAATAAAGGATTGTTCTTGTCTCTCTGGTGATGTCGTTTTTATCGATAATTCTGAAATGGGGGTAGGGTAATTCAAATTTAAATAAAATTGTTTTTTGACGGTATATTCCTTTTAAATTTTGTTTTTGAATCCAGAAAATGATACACATTAAGAAACTATCAAGCAGATCATAGTTTGAAATGGTGCCCATTAGGGGTGTGCTACCTTAAATGCATCGTGTTTACATAATAAAGCTACTGCTTCTTTCATAACGCATGCTCAATTTTACACTCTAGTTTAACCAGCCGTACCACTGATACCTTCCCTTAAAATTCAAATGAGCTGGAGACATATTCCATACATATCTTTTTTCGCATGAATGGTTTGTTTTTATAAAGAAAATGCACATTTAAATAGTTATACCATCCACCATAACACGCCTACAAACGCCAGATCCACCGCTTATCGGTGGTGCAAAGATATATTAGATGTCAACACTTCCGTGATGCATCTGTGCTTTTTTGTTGTTTTTTTGTACACATATGAGTATGACATTTTATAAAATGGACAATTTCGAAAAATACGGATTGCGGTACCTTTTTAGAATACTATTACCACAGGTTGGCTACGATTCCCGGATAATATAGTAGAAAATGTGGTGCCAGGAACTTTTCTCCCGATTCGGTCTTGTTCATATTTTGAGATCTGCTAGCATTTCAACACAGACACATCCTGTCGCATGAACATAGAAATCTTATGTATAGTACTTTCGCCGGTAAACAACAAAACTTACAATCTCTTCTTAAAAAGAAAAGCTGCATATATTTATAAACGTGGTGGTGCTGTTACTCAAGTTATAGAGCTGATGAGTGGTGTTGGCGCTGTCGAGTATGATTTGCGCTGAAAGTCGATATAATTTAAAACATTTGGAAGGAATACAATAGGGTACCATTTTTACCATACATTGTTATGCTAGTTCTGCATACCTGTTGCGAAAGCAATAGTATATGCAACAAAACTATCCCGAAGACAGAAGAATGTGTGTCGAAAATCACACTGCACTCAAGTGTTCTTACACGGTACCACATTCTCCGATGTTCATGTAATTAAAAGAAAAACATGAAATATAAATCATACTAATGTATGCACAAATAAACAAAAAGGCACATCTGCACCACGGAAGTGTCGACAACTCATTTTCCTTGCACCACCGATAAGCCGTGGAGCTGGCGTTTAGAAGGCGTGCATTATGGTATCAGTTGACTCAATCTGAATCTATTTGAAATAATTGTGTGCATAAAGAACGATTATGCATAGTTTCATGTGTCCAACAAATTATAACACCTGTATGTGAAGATGTGTAGGAGTAAAGGCTTCTAGTAAACTGTCGATAACAACCACAGGTGACAGTATAAGTCAGGTAAAAACATAGATTTGATACAATTATTTAGTATATACCTATACATATTCTGTCAAAAATACTGCATTTTTTAACTGAAAAATACAAATGATCGGACAAAAAATCCCGTATAACAATCTGCAGCTTTCTGTTTCAGTATTACACACTAGATCGGGACTACTTTTTGCGATCGTACATGTTCGGTATTTTCCGCCATTCCCATTTCCAAAACAAATATAATACAAGTATTGCCAGACAAACCTCGTCGTTGGCAGTACCTGCTCGATCGGATGACATCGCCGACCCATGCAATCTCATATCGAAAACCACATGTCCGAAGTAATTTCCACAAACTCTTTCCCTGGACAAATTCTTCAAAATGATCGGCTTCTCAACTGTAACATCACTATCAAACACTACGACATATCGCCAGAGAACAACAAACGTCGACGGATTCGTGTAATCGATAGTGACAGTGATTGAGTGCCATTAAAGTTATTAGTTCCATGAATAAAACTCAGTTCAACCAGTTCAACAGCCCATCCGTTTACCTGTTTTAATATGGTTGACGTTAATTATCGTTCAAGTCAATTCATAAGTGACGTCACACAGAATCGCGTGATTTATTTTGCATTGTACATGCATACTTGTTACTAGTTTGTCTTATTGCTAACGTGTTTGTGGGTTCGATGAAATTACGGTAATACTATCATTTTCAAAGATACCAGGACGCATAACAGCACCCCACCACCACCTCCTTAGTAGTTTGTCCCACATAAGTAATTTAAGTGCTATACACAGTCAACAGGCATGTAAACGAATTTTTTCGAAACTTTGGATATCAAAACTTTCAAAAAACACAAAAAAATTCTGTATGTTTATATATGATATAAGATCATGTTCAAAAGTGCATGTAGGTGTGCACGATACAATGTCGTGTTATTTTAATGGGACAATAAATCAAGGCAAAAACTCTCATTGCCTTGCATTTGCTGAAGTAGCTTCCTTTAAATGACTGTTGCTCCGGTTTAATTCGCTCGTTTGCAGATAATGTCTATATCCGCTCGTTGAGTACTTGAAATTTCCTATCATATATTTTATATGTTATATTCACTTCTCTCTTGTTTTCAAGTTGATGATGGCTCCAATGCGGCTTATGGATGTATGTTTTCTTGATAAATTTTGGGATAAATGTGAGGTTATGGTCATATGGACGACGCCACTGACACCTAGTTTGGACAAAACCCCAAAATAAACATACTCAAAAGTGCATTTGTATGTCAAATTCACTTTACATTGCGTCCATTGTATCTGTCTTCTGGATATGCCATTGAGGCGCTGAATGAACGCTTATGATTGTGTCACATTCCAGGGACAGACGAGTTTGGTGAGCCGTGTCACGGGGGCCAATACAAACATCTGTGGTCAAATGGCCCCAAGGAATGTCTTGAGTTCCCAGACTACACGTTTAATGACCACTTCCAGTGTCCCATACCCTCCTTTCCGCCTAGGGATGCCCTTAGGGATTACCTAGAGGGTAAGTTTTGTTAAGCGAAAATCATTTCCGAGTTATCGACGAGTCCAGTATTTACTTTCGTTAAGATGTTATGTATCTTAGGCATCGCCGCTTTTATGTGTTTCACAGAATGAAGTTTCATTGTATAATTTAGCAACAATTTAGATACCAATTTTCTGTTAGGAAAATGTGACTCAGTAACTAAAGTTTTTCTTTTTTATTTATTTTTATTATTGCATGAATTTACATATGTTATGATAGAGTAAACAACAGATAAACAGTGTAGTGTAACAATAATTATGTTTATAAATTAAAGGGAATGAATAAAGAGTTACCAGCATCGATTACGGCCCTTTCCCGAAACGTCACATGATTAGTTGTCTCTGAAAACATATGTCATATTTCATATGAATGAGAACATTGTGTTCAATAACTACGAGACAGTGGATTCCAACTAACAAAACTTATGCAATAAATAATAATTATAGAAATAATGAAATAGTAAGCTTAGTGTAAGTAAATCAAGAACAATATAGATGGGGAGAGGGAGAAGAAGAAAGAGGGAGAGGGAGAGAGAGAGAGATAGAGGGGCGAGGGAGACTAGAGGGTGATGTGCTCCTTGTGCTTACTGTGGAGTGTTATGGAAACGATGTTTTCCTAATTTAGTGATAAAAGAAAAAAAATGGGCACGCTGTATTTCAAAATAGATTGTTCTAGTTATATTCAGTTCTATGCAATCCGACATAAGGGAAGAGACGTGCCACTGTTGTTTTCATTGAAGTACTTTTCTAAAACAATCCATTTAGTATT
The DNA here is from genome assembly GCF_026914265.1 of Mya arenaria. Classification (NCBI taxonomy): domain Eukaryota; kingdom Metazoa; phylum Mollusca; class Bivalvia; order Myida; family Myidae; genus Mya; species Mya arenaria. Next base: position 71,861,052 of record NC_069129.1, on the reverse strand, counting down.
AGTTGTACTTGAGCTGTGAACTCCTTTATTCATTTGTATTATTACATACGCTTTATATTGACTCATCATACAGGCCGATGGACAAATGGAGACGAAGATCTTCGCAAATATATCAAATTCACCACTGTCGTCCGCAGCGTCGTTTATAATGATGCAAGTCAAAACTTCACTGTCGTCTCAACGGACCTTCAAGCCGGCGTGTCTAGCACGGAAGTGTTCAGTCACGTAATCGTTGCAGTCGGCATTTTCAACGTTCCAAACAAGCCATACTTTGATGGTATAGAGAAATTCGAAGGTCGAATCATGCATTCCCATGACTTTCGCGACGCTAAAGAGTTCAAAGGTCAGCGTCTGTTAGTCGTCGGCGCGAGTTATTCCGCGGAGGATCTGGCTTTGCAGTGCCTCAAGTTTGGCGCCAAAAGTGTCATTTGCACGTGGCGCACAAAGCCAATGAGCTTCAAATGGCCAATAGGAATAGAAGAGCGCCCACTTCTGCAACAACTGGATAACAATATGGCGTACTTCAAGGATGGCTCATCAGCGGAAGTTGATGTCATTATTTTGTGTACCGGATACCGGTACGCATTTCCATTCCTGGAGGACAGGTTGCGGCTGCAGTCTAGGCTAACCATGTACCCGGACAACATGTACAAGGCGACCTTGTGGCTTGGAGGCGGTGGAGGCCGTCTGTTCTATCTGGGTGTCGAAGACCAGTACTTCACATTCACCATGTTTGAAACCGAGGCTCTTTGGTGCTGCAGGTACTTGGAATCCTTACACAATGATTTAAGTTTCAATCTGGAATCAAAAAACAGTTCAAGTAGTTTATGATTTAGACCCTTAAGGTAATGCGTTGTTTCGAGTAACGTAGTGATGGCTAGTTGGCTACATGTATTGGAAACTATTTTACTTCAGTAAAATTTTAAACGAGGTGAGTGGTCACCATGTGTAAGTAAAGTATTTATATATGTACAACTTTGTTATCTGTCTTGTCACGTTTTGAATGTTTCATTTGTATTCAGATACATTATGGGCACCATATCAGGCGAACCGAAGAGCGAGGCTGAGATGCGTGCGGACGCGGACAAATGGGTGAGCAGAAGAAACGGGCTGAAATCGCCCAACGATGATATTGACTTCCAGGCGGACTTTATCGCAGACATGAGCAGCGCGGTTGGGTACAACCCTGAAGAGCAGAAAGTGGCAGACATGTTACACAAGTGGAAACGTGACAAGGTCGTGGATATTGTAAGTTATAGGGCCCAGAGCTTCAGGTCTGTGTTCTCAGGAATTGAAGCTCCTCTCCTCAAGCACAGGTGGTGGAAAGTCTTCGACGACAGCAAAGATGCGTTTTTGAAGAACACTGAATAGAACGGTACCTTTTGCTTATCGTAGTTTCTGCAAGAAAATTAGTATGGCGATGCAGTTCATCAGACGTCTGACTTGGCGACAGGAAGGGATGTAATAGATGGGACACGACAACCAGCATGATTCCTATATATATAAAAAATAGTCCCCACTTGACTTTGTAAAGCATAGGTATAATAAGTACAATGTGTCATATACATGACATACCTTTGATTATGAACAGACCTCCCTGCAATAAATGGTCTATTGACTATTGGTTGGTGTTCAACCATGTACTCAGCCACTAAGACATTTTCACCACCCTTGTCCAAACCAAACTGCTGTACAGCCTCTAAAAAAGCATATAGAACGGTGTCTGCTCTGTTATTATTGCTGACATTCAGATATACTGGGAACCTGGAGTAACCATCTATTCCTCCATGTATAACAAGTCGCCATCTGTAAAACAAATACAAAAAGTCATATTCTAAGGAATAGATTGTGCCCTACTGGTTTAAAGTTTAGTATGTGAACATTAAAAAGCATATTTTATCTGTTTATATATTACTAAAAACTCAATTTTTTGTAACTTGAAATTTTGAGCCAAATCTGTTTTCACTTTCATAAGCTTCGAAAAACAATGTGTGTTTCTGCTTTCATAAGAAAAAGATTGTGGCTTGAAAATCAATATGGTGATTGGTTAAATACATTGTATGAGAATAAAACAAACCTTATTAACTTGTGGTTTCCATCAATATGCCAAAGGGCTTGAGGACCACTAACAGAGTACGTTCTTCTCTGTATTCTACATGAAGTCAGGAAAACTTTGCGAAACAAAACCCCACAAGGATCACACTCTCTTACAACCTGCCTTACTCTTAACTCCTGTACCTTCAATCCTTGTGAAAGAAGAAGACTCTGAATAGTTCTGTACCCAACATTTGGAAAACTGGAACAGAGCTCTTCAACCTCTTGCCTTAAATCATTGTCAGACAAATTGCTATAAGTCTGTCTGATTGACAGGTTGTACTCTTCCATTCTTCTCTCAACTGTTCTCTTACTCACATTAAGTAATTCTGAAATTTCCTTTACTTTAAGTCCGCATTCAATTAGATACTACAGAGTTTCACCAGGGATATCATATTTTCTACCTTGTCTTCTACAGACTTCTATTTCCGAAATTTCATTCTCTGTTGGTAACTGTTCTAGGATCTGAAGAGCTTCTTGAACAAATACTATACAGCTTCTCATACAAGTTAAGCTGGATAACTGTAGCAAATATCTTAATATCACTTGTAGCTCTATAGTAATGTTGAGAGTGCGGTCATTCTCTAAACTCTGAATCACATGCAGTATCTTCTGTCTGCAGAGATCTTTGATGCAGGATACAATGTAGCTGTTCCTCAACACTGAAAATACAAATGAAAATGATCATATATATACATTTTGCTCATGATAAGCAATGTTAAATTATTCAACTGCATTCTAGCGAGAACACTTACTTAACACAAATGTATATAGCTTGTTGAAATGACAGGTTGCACGCAAGATCCCACTTTGTAGGTCAAGGCAATATTTAGAGGTGAATGTTAAAAGATGTAAAAGATCTTGTCCTTTCTGCAACTTCCTCATGCACTTTTAAATAATTTATTTTCAATGTTCACTATGAGAGAGTGTGATGTATGTAAAACAAATTATCAAATTTTTATCCATGCATGCGGAAGTTGGAGCACAGACAAGAACTATTATACTAATTAATTTTGGCAACAAAGCAATAGTTTTCAAAATCATATGGTAACAAAAAGCAAATAAAATTCTGAAAACCTGATTTATCAGTTGAAAAATATCTATATTCAAACCATACAGAAAACCCAATTCACATTTGATTAAAACCCTATTAAAAATTAGAAATACCCAATGCATTGAAAAGGCATTGTGTAATACCCAATTCCTGAAAAATCTTATATGTAGCTTTGTCAAGTTATGGTTACCAGTGGCAGTCAAAAGTTAAAAATTGCAAAATATTAACATGAATTTTAAGTTATTTGACTAAAAAATATTTGTACATTTTTTTTGCCATTTCACCAGTCCATTTGATCCTTGACCTTTGGAGATGGGCCTTGCACACAACATTCGTCAAATTTTTGATTGTGGACAAGTGTACTACAATAATAATACTATACAGAACAACGGTGTCAAGTTGGGGCGGCAACTGCCGCTCCAATATTTGGAGGAGCAGTGCATTTTAATGAAAATGTTATAACTAGAATTGTGAAAGACTGTTGCTGTCCTTTTTACAATAGAATATTGACTTAATTTGGTCATATAAATCATAAATCTTGCTCATATTTATCTAGTGTAGGTCACGCTGGTAACAGAATATTGAACACAATCAATAACAATCACCAACTCTTCTTATGTTTAAGACCAGTAGTCTTGGATTATAGGCCATGATAAACAAACATGACCGTGATGGGTTAATAGCTAAAGGTAGCATATATAAAAGACACTTAAAAGCCATTAATCAGTTCTTGTGTCTCATATTCTGCCATCAAAGGTACAGTAACTCTCATGTGAAAAAATGAAATTTGATCTAACCCCAGGATATTTTGTTTCCCTGCTGTGCTTTTTTTCCAATATATAAATAAACTTGCGATACTTTACTCCAGTGTAGTGCATACTGGAAGAGCAGACAACTGGAAAATAGTGTATGTTTATTTTCGCGCCAAAATGTCATACTTTTTTATCCATTGATTGAAGATACATAATAATACTTTGGGAATTTTATTTCTATAATGTTTTGATCAAGGCATAAAACAAAGAATGCTGAATAGTAGGATGGCTTCCCAGTAAACTAGTTCCGTAGGATGCCAGTCTTTTGTGCCGTAAATGTTACTGTAACAATTCGATGGTCGCATCATTAAGGCATCAAAGTCGGCAGTTTTTGGCATCTTTTTGGGCGGTTCTGACACATGAGCAAACAAGTTCACCATAATTATTGTACCGATTATAAAAGTCCGTCAACTCTGACACCATAATTATTGTACCGATTATTAACGTCCGTCACCTCTGACCTTGTTGATAATGTAACCAACAAAGCGGAAGCGTTAACCCGCATGCGGACTGTGAAATGACCTGTTTATTTATAGATTAATGACGTAATTATAGTGAAAAGGTCAGCCATACTTTCGCTTTAGTGTGTGCGACGTATTAATATTAATATCTTTTTTACATGCACTGTCAAGACAGTTAGGGGGACCCAAATTTAGGTAATTAATTCATGAAACGCTATTTATTTATTGATATTTAGCTTTTATCGGTCAAAATTTAAGTGTCCCGACGGAATACCGGACTTTGAAGTTCAGGTGTTCCTCCCGAAAAAATGGTGTCCTCGGGATCCCGGGACCCCGTTAGTGTCGAACACTGATGTATACTTAATTGTTAATGTGTTGTTGTTTGTTGTTCTCCACATGATCGGATTAGTTTTCGTAGTATCAGATTTGTCAACACCGGTTCAGGGAGCGGTTATTATTTTTTACATTTTTACCAGTTATCACCCGTTGATTAAAAGGGCCAATTCTAGCGCACAAAACTAATTAATTCTGAATTATACTTCGAAACTCTTAGTGTGCTATGCAAACTGCTGTTTCGAATACATAATACACAATGTCAGCATACGACTAAAATTACCATGATTTTTGTAAAATAAATATTGAAATACTGTAAGAATAAAATGTGTATCAAATTAATTTTAGAATGCAAATTCAAATAAAGGAAAGAATATTTGAAAGCTAGCAAATTAAATATCTAATTATAGTTTGCATGTTTACAGCCTTAGAACTGAAGTGTAAATTGAATGTTCGCATATTTCAATAAAAACTCGAGTCAGCTTAATAACAGCACATTAATCAATAACACAAGTGACAAACAGCAAAAATGCAATTCTAAAATGCAACATACGAAATGAATTGTATGTTAGAATGTCATAAAGCATAAAGAGTGAACTGGCGGATTAAAATTATAAGTTACTCTGTATACCAGTCTTGATGTAAGAGTTTGATTTTTGTTGAAAAAAATGTGTTTGTCTGACAGGTGTAACATTACTTGTTTTGATACAAACATTTCTTGTTTTGAAGTATTTCACAATCAACCGACATATTAAAATATAAACTCTACACAATACTTCTAAATCTAGCACTAATATTTTACCAGAACATGATGAAAAAGTTATTACCAACAACAGCCATTTTAATATAGTTAGTTCACATTGACCTGACAGAGCCTGGCTACCAGCCAGATAGGATTTAGATGAAGTTGGGAAAAGGGCACTGTCAGGTCAATGTGAACGCGCTATAGAGAAATATATTAACATCAATCAGCTACATGTTTCAATGTATTAAGAGGCAACCATCTCAATCATTTTCTAGATTTCCCATATTTTCTCTGCACTATTGGTACTTTCCCTTATTGTCTGCATGTCTGACATATTGGTAGGACAGTTTTATACACTTTCTTCAAGTTAGGGTCAGTTTCTGCCTGTGGCTGTCCACAGAATGCGCAAAGATCTACACGGCCTAGTTCAGCGACATAGTATGGTAATTCAGCTGGGGTTGCACACTGTAGTGATGCCCCTATAACAATAGAATTTCTCATTTCCGCTGATACAGATGGGGGGGGAGAAGTGAGCTTCACATGTGAATTCATATTCACTCAGAGTGGTTACCAGCAATATTTCTTTCCTCTGACTCAACTTAAGATTGAAATATACCACCCTTGGCTTCAGGCATTCCACACAAACTGCTGTTGCTCGTGCATTTTGTCCATAAGTACAACACCGTTCTTTACTGCTAAGATAATCTCAGTCTGATTACCCTGGTCTGCTGGTCCTGGTTCTTCTGGTACATGGTGTACTTCACCTGTCTCTGGTTGATTTGCAACCCCAATGGCATCTTTCTTCGTCTTTTGCACCTACAAACCTATCTTTCTCAGTTGCTTCTTTGTTTCTTACCTCAACATATGGTAAGAAATGCTCTCCAGACTCGTCTAGCACAGGTTCAGGAAGCCCATGTTACATGTAGCTTTTCTTCATCCAGTTTCTTTGGTGCACAGCAGTCGTTATCTTGATCTCTGATCTGAAATGTGCATTGGGTTTCTCGGCAGTGTTTCTGCTTCCATTCAACATAATAGTCCTGCAAATATGCTGGTAAATCTGACACCATACCAGTCTGTGTCTGTAAACAAGGGTTTCTATATATCAAAATAACGGACTAAGTCTGTAGTTTACAAAAATGCATGTTGCAGTTGCGAACACAGTGGTGCAACATTGCTATTCAAGATGGCGTCCAAGATGGCCGCCGTAAATTATCAGAAGCTTTAACTATTGCATACATATTCATTATGACTAAAAAATGCAGTTAATAAAGTCAGAATACCATAAAAACATTATTTTATACATAAAAATGATAATGGGAACACATTATTGTGTTAAGATTATACAACTCTACCCAGTATATCTAAGATTTTTACAGAAAAAGATCAGACTAAATTTTAAATGAAGATAACATGTCTGAAACAGCACAATAAAACCTTAAGCTCAAGCAAATTTAACTGAGATATATTATATAAACAATATTAAGAGAAGTATACAAAATGAAAATGTAATTTATGCATGCAATAACGCATGTTATAACATACAATGGCAGTAAAAAATGTTTTAAAGTTTAAGAGTTGCTGCCCTTTGTTAAACATTTGTCATGGTTTATATGTCAACAACAGAAGGTCATTGTTCAATATCATTGCATTTTTATGCATTTTCATCAAAGAAATGAAGAAATTGGAACATCCTTTTGGCTAAGGTAAGTTTTATGAAAATCAATCTTTGATTCTTTTATAATTAAACAACTTTTAAAAAAAATCCACAATAAAAAGAAATCTATTATTCCAATAGACTAATTATATATTGATATTTAACCATAACAATAATGGCATTTTATAATACAACCAGTTAATTTTGATTATAATTTTAATGAAAATGACAATAAATAAAGTTACATATGTAGCTCTTTTCAATTTTTTTTTTAACTTGAGTAGTACTCGGATAAGCACTAGTTACCAGATATATTTCATAACCTAAATATAACTGTTATTTTGGTCTCAAAACACATACAATCAGAACTGTTATTAGACATAAAAAATTAGTATAACTTGTTAAACCAATAAAACTCTTAATTAATAGTTTAATTAATTATTAATAGTATTATCAATTAGATTATAAGCTATATAAAACAAAGCAACCAATTTTATTGCTGTTTTTGGAAAGTATTTATGGTTTTTAAATATACTTCTTTTTACTTCCAGATGAAAGACTGATGCGAAGAGGTCATACATTTCCACCAGGAAAATGGATGATCTCAGTAGTGAAAATAATGACTATGACTTTAACATTAAGAAATGCATCTTCTGTTTAAAAGGATTTTCTACCAGTAACCCATGTGTACGGAACCCAAATCTTTCAAAACTTGACACTCTTTTCCAATCATGTAAAGCAAGAGCCGACTATATAGGCAGCCAGATTTTGGCCAATCAAGAATTTATAAAAGATGGCTCACTTCCTTTACGTTATCATCGTAATTGTAGAGCAACATATCAAAGCCTGTACCATCAATCATTTTCATCAAGTCTGAAAAAACTGATCCTGAAATAAATAACAATGAAAATGTCACAATAGCAAGAAGATCAGCCTCAAATGCATTTGACTGGAAGTCACAATGTTTCATCTGTGGTGAAAAGTGTGATACAATAAGGGACCCAAGTAATAAAAGACCAGGCAGGAGTTGGTCCATGGTAGAAACGTCAATTGACTCAAGTCATAACAGTACATACTCAAAAGTCCTGAAAGCAGCAGAAATAAAGAATGACACTTCTTTGATAAATAGGCTTAGAAGTGTTTCAAATGGGGATCTTGTGGCTCTGGAGGCTCGCTATCACCGAAAGAAAGGCTGTCTTACCAAATATTATGATACTAACCTGAAGACAGACCAAATTAATAGCAACGTTGCTCATTTAGATATAGATCAGCAGCTTTTCAATTAAAAGAAGAGTATGCAGACTCTATCATGAACCAAAAGAATGTTTACAAACTTTCTGACTTGAGGAAAATATTTATTGAAATCGCAAGAGAAGACTTTGGTGATAATGTAGAAACATACAGAAGCTTTTACTTCAAAATTCTTCTGCAAGATGTATGGCCTGAATTGACATTTGTGTATCAAAATGGTAAATCAGACTTAGTTTGCTCAACAGATGTTACTGTAGGAGAAGCTTTGAGAGATTACAAAGAGTTGGAACAAAGTTTTCATGGTTCAAGTGATGAGGACATTGAAATTGACCTAGCTTCTGACGAAAGCATAGTACACAAAGCTGTTGGGGTATTAAGAAGACGAATCTTGCGAAATACTGAAAAACTTGATAGAGAATACTTTTCTGTTGATGAAATGTCTCTGTCATCTCAGAAGAAGTTTGTTGACCCTCTCTTATACAAAATGATATGTTGGATGGCAAATTCTAAGGACTATGAAAATGCTACTGAAATTCCAAATGATAAACAAGAAGTTAAACTCCTAGCACTTGCATGTGATGTTACAAATTTAGTCACTTCAATTCAATCACCAAAGCATCTTGGACTTACAGTGCACTTGTATAATGAATTTGGAAGCCGCCACCTAATTGAAGATATGAATAGTCTAGGGTACGGAATTTCATATTCGGAACTCAGAATGTTTCTCTCCTCTGCTGCTGAACATGCAATCAAAACACAATGCATAACTGAAACAGGTGGTCTTGTTCCTGACAATATAACACACAAACGTGATGGTGGCCAACTTGTTGTAGGGGTAGCAGACAACTGGGATCACAACGAAAAAACAACTGATGGCAAGGGCACGACACATGCCATGACATCTATACTGGTTTCACCAAAGGTCAGCGCTGACAGGCAGATTCCAAGGTTGCAAAGATCGACAAAAATTGCGTCCCGACATTTGAACCTGTTGTTTCTCTAGAGGAAGTTAATCCAACTGTCACACCAGCTGTAACTCAATCAAGATTGAAAGAGTTACTTTACAGTTTTGGCCGATGCTCAGTGTTCTGTGATGATCTTTCAGAACGAAGTGTATATCCACCATGGGATGTGTTTCATGCCAAAACAATGTTTGACGCAACAGCAAGTGTCTCAAATGTTGCATTTAATATCCATAATCATGGCAACACCAACTGATTATAGTACCATATACACTGTACTGTTGCGATTAAAGAGTGCATGAATGCCTTAGGACAACAATACGCCCCGGTAATCTTCGATATGAGTCTGCTGGCAAAAGCATTAGAAATTGTTTGGTGTAACCGAGATGAATTACAAGGAGTTATACCTTGCGAAGGAGGAAAGCACCTGTTAATGTCTGTATTTGCAGGAATCGGGTATCTTTATGGACATTGTGCCCATTGGAACTAACTCTATTTTCGAAATAAATAAGGGGTTCCGGAAAGTAGAGCCAGATACATGGGAGGAGGGTCTGCTACCTAGGGTTAAAATTCAATTTCCCTGTGAAATGTATCAGAGTACCCGTAATGAACCCCAGAGAGACTTTCGCATACGTGCGTTTGACGTGTATAACGGTCTGTTTTCTATGCATTGTTGGCATACTGGCAAAGATATTAACTTCAGCCATAAACTAGACTCAGGCCGTATCCCGACAGGCTCATTCGCAGACATGCACACTCTGCCATGTAATAAAACTCATTTGAATTTGGCCAATAAAATGCTAGACTCAGTATGGGGTATTCAGGCAAACATGGCGACCCAACAGAACCGCTCTCCCATCATCCCCCCGACCCCTGTCTTCTTCCGGTTTGCCCCTTTCTTCACAGCTAGGGGTAAAGCAATGCGTAGGGCTCAATTTAAAGTAACTTATACGTCAACCATTGAGTTCTACTTCTCACCAAGCATGGGAGTAGAAATGTTAATGCTAGGTAATCAGGGAGAGCGTATGAATGGGGCTTATTATGATCCGTATGAAAATGCCGCGGCGGATATACTCCGCTATAATCCCGGTGTACATGCCGAAAACTTCGTAATGCCCCTCACAGTGTATCTGATGGAAGAGACCGGAAATGACGGACTAGCCCCTAGAACCGGCAGCCATGGCCGCCGCCCAGGTCATGCAGGAAGTAGTCGAGAGTGAACTGAAAAAGAAGGGGTTCACCATAGCCCCTAATGTAGTAGATAATATTAGCGTAGTACAGGAAGTAACGTCCGCCGCCGGAGACGGAAGTAGTTTAATGATGATATAGATAATGCTAATCAGTTGCGTAACCCAGAGTTCTATGCTACCGCTATGGAAGGCATGGGCTTTTCGCAGGATGAGATAGCTCTAATGGAGGATGTACTCAATATGGAGCAGGATACAGAGGGGTCTGTAATAGACTATATAATCAAAGAGGGTGTACTCACACAGGCCCTCGCTGACCATGATGACAAGACGACGACAGATGTAGGTCCACTACTTCCGGTACAAGCAGTACCGGAAATAGAAGGTGACGTCCGGGTAACGAACCTAAGAAATCTCCGTCCGGCAGAGGCTTGGAGAGCCATAGGGGTAGAAGACTACTCAGTATGGACTCGTAAAAAGCATGGGTACAACTTTAATTACGTACCCTGGCCCAAACTAGATCAGTATGGTAGTGTAAATAAAAATTTGTGTGACATTAGAGATGTACAGGCCGTAAGGCGTCTGAATGAGGCAGGCTTGATGAAAAAGTTTAAAACTGTAAATAGGGCTCTGACAGTAAATGATCAAATATTTGATAAGGGAAATAGTAAAGTACCTTTGTGGACTAAGTCTGCTAGTCAGCTGCAAGAGAGTACGCTTACCACTCAGATCATTGCGCCAACCCCGTCAGAGTTCGTAGTCGTAGAAACACAGGACGGACTATCACACGTACAAGACACACAGGAGGACATATTCACTGACCCACCCGCCAAACGAGCGAGAACATCTTAGATGGCAGAAAGGTACAAACGTTCAGCTGATGCAGCTGATTTATTTTTAACAAATTTAAAATATACTGAATATGTAGGTCTACACGAATTTGTAAACGCACTTCAATTAGCATTAGAAGTAACATATACTTCATACAGTTCTGCTGATTACAGTTATGCACACATTTCTGACTGGATAATCCTTCATATTTTTACACCATTAGGGTTATCAGTAAATAAAACTCATGCTTTAGCCACAGCTCAAAAGGGAGTAGTTGAAGAACAAACCACAAACAATCGAATATGTTGGCCTGGGGCCGGTTGCTCAAAACCTCCGTTAGGCTTAACGGACCGTTAAACAGCTAACGGTCCGTTATATTTCAACATGGCGTTAATTTTCTGTTGCTCAAAGAAATGTTAAGTTTTAACGATGGAGTTAACGGTGGAACTGACCGTTAAAGTTAATTGAGATAAGAACCTCGATTCAAGTTAACGGCAGCTTTACCATGGCAGGTGTATTTTTACCAAATGTAAGGAAACAGCGTCAGTATAGACATACTCCTCATGTTCAGCATCTTGATGATGGGGAAATGCACGATAGGTATCGTTTCACAAATGATGGCGTAGCATTTTTGGAGGATATCTTGAAGGATGACATAAAAAGAGACACTCACCGGAACAGAGCCCTCAGTGTGCGACAGATGGTTCTTATAACCCTTCGGTTCCTCGCCACAGGGGCGTTTTTCAATGTTGTAGGAGACAGCATGGGTTACCACAAATCAACAGTTTCTCGTGTGGTAACCCACGTGACAGATATTATTTGCAAAAGAATGAAACGATTCATTGTATGGCCTTCCGGCGAAGAGAAGAAAAGAGTGAAGAGCGGATTTTTCACATCGGCAGGCTTCCCTCACGTAGTGGGGTGCGTTGACGGGACACACATCCGTATCCAGGCCCCTTCTGTTGATGAGCCAGCTTATGTCAACCGAAAAGGCTATCATAGTATCAACATGCAGGCAGTTTGCGATCATGAAGGTAAAAAATGATTGAAATTTCACCATAAACATTCTAAAGATCCTTTTCTTGTAAACGCTTTATCAAATATTTTTTGTCAACTCGTCTTAGACCGAAACGGTCATAAAATCTGAAATTTACCCCGATTATCGATCAATACTGGGCATATTCGGTTTGGTCAGAATGTGACAATTATCATAGAACGTTTTACAAATGGTCCCCTAATTGTTTTTCATTTAAGTTAATACAGTTTACCACTCTAACCTAACCATACGCAGGGATGGCTCAATTTGATGATTGAGGGATTTTAGTTGGGACATACAGCTCTTAGTGCTCCCTCTCTCCCCCGACATCGACACAAATAAACTTACATTTGTGATTGTACATTAAAGAACATTAAGGAACCGTCCCTGATGATATGGGCTGGAGGCCTTCATGCAATAAATGTTTGAATTGAATTGATGATTAAAAAAATGCGAATGTTGTTTATAATCATGTCATGAAATTGTAAGACTGAACGTGCTGTTAATCTAATTGGTAAATAACTAAATCATTATTTTCCCAGGATTGTTCACAAGTGTCAACGCCAGTTGGCCGAGCTCGTGCCATGATGCACACGTGTTCAGGACATCAGGGCTGTGCAACAGGCTACAACGAGACAATCAATGTATGGAAGATGGGGTGCTTCTTGGAGATAGTGGGTAAGTAGCATATACAAAGCATGATGTCATCAGATGAAATTCGTAGCTGTACCGTGGTCTAGTTGTTAATTATTAACACTTCACTTTCAATCAAGGGGTCGCATGTTTTTATTCCCTGTCGCATCACTAAACGTACTAATCGTCTCGCGGGAGGGACGTTAAATGGGGGTTAGTGCTATACACTGATGCACGTTAAAGAACCAGGGTAGCTCAAACCAGGGTTACATTCTGTCTGTGCACAGCATGCTCCAAAAATTGAAATGACTAATATCCTTAAGGGAGCAATCGCTGAATGAGCAAGGCCCGAGGGCGAGTATAAACAATCTTACACACGCCCGTATGATTACAAGATTGTAACATCGGGACGTTGTTGTTTTTTTGTCAATTTTATTATTGATATTGTTTTTATTCCCCGCCACAGGTATCCTTTACGGCCATTCCTCATGACGCCGTTTATGAACGCTGACACTCCTGCCAAGGAGAGGTACCAGCTAGCCCATACTAGAACCCGGGTTTGCATAGAAAGGACCTTTGGTAGGCTCAAGCGGCGCTCCCACGTGCTGCACAGTGAGGTACTTTCTTGCATATGTTTTTTGAATACTCGGACTAAGTTTATTCAGTCTATAGTTTAAGTGCATAAAGTGACTGCTTTCATTTTTAACTTTACTGTTCGCCTTTATCATATGTGATGATATTAAAAACTTTGCTATGATTACTATTTATTTATTTTTATTTCAGATCAGACTAAGTCCAGACAAGGCCTGTCGCATAGTTACAGCCTGTGCAATTCTACATAATGTAGCAGTCATGTTTAATATGCCAGAGGTAGATGATGTAGATGTCATACAAAACATTGATAATAATGTGCAGGATGATGTTGGTACTGGAACAGCGACACGGGATTTTATTGTTAACAGTTACTTTTAATCAACATCATCATCATCATCATCATCATCATCATCATCATGCTCACATCATCATGTTCAGATAATCATCATCATCATCATCATCATCATGTTCACATCATCAAGTTTACATCATCATCATCATCATCATCATCATCATCATCATCATCATCATCATCATCATCATCATCATGCTGTAATAAAGAATAGCTTTAACAGTTTGTTTTGTTCGTTTTCATTTTTACATATCTATTTACAATACAATACAATTAAATTTAATTTAATTGAAAAATTGGCTTTTTATGAAAGAGTCAACGTCCTCGTTGTCCAAACGCCTCTCATATTTCTCTAGTACCCGTTGCTGTGTCTCAACCAGCTTTTGCTGAAAAAGATTATTATTACTAATTAATTTAATAATAATAATAATAATACTGATAATAATAACATTAATTATAATTATGATAATAATAATAATAATGCTACTGATACTGATACTACTAATACTACTTTACCTACTGCTACTGCTGATGATGGTACTACTCCTGCTGCTGTTACTGCTTCTGATGCTACTACTTCTACTAATGCTACTGCTGCTGCTGCTACTGCTGCTGTTTTTGCTACTACTACGACTACTACTACTACTACTACTACTGCTACCACTAGTACTATAACTAGTACTACTTCACTTCCAGTTCTAATTCTATTACTTTCAATAATAATAATTAGCTGCAACAATCACGAAAACAATAAAAATAATAGGAAATTGATTTTATAAATGATGTTTATACCTTCTTCTCTGACAATGCCACCTGAGATTTGAAGAAACGAATTTGCCACTCGGCAACCTCCTCGCTTAGGGGTTTCTTCCGCTTTGGTCTGCAAACATAAAATCAGAGAATGCAATTATCAATACAAGGTTAAGTTAAAACTGTTAAATGGATATTCTAGAAGCTGCCGTAAACTTGGTTCGTATACGCATTCCATATCAACACAAAAGCCGGTTTACACTTTGACAGTTACACGTTAGTAAATATATTATTTTGTATAGAGAACAAATAACCATATTACTGAAAATGATAAACTAACACAGAAGCTCTCCCTGCAAACGTTGCCCGTAAGCTCGAGGTGCAGGGGTCCTGTTTCACTTCAGTTGGGCATGTTGGCTCGAAATCAGAGGGCTCCTCTCCCTCCTGTGGGACCACTGATGGGATGTTAGCAATACAGCTCAAACCATCTGCAATTAAAAAGCATAAGTTGACGTTTATTTCAAGATAAAGGAACAACACAACAACATTGTATATTGAAGAAATCATATAACTTATTTCATAATAAGTTTCTAAAAATCTGTATTAAATAACAAAGAATTAAAGTACGTTTTGACTTCTTTCAAAATTTACCAACAAGAAAGACAGAAAAGTCAATTGACAGTTAATGACTATCGATTTATCATGCCATTAACATGCTTTTGAAAGTCGACTAAATGTATAATATATATACACTTGTAACTAAGTTGTATGTATATAACGATTGTACATGACAAAATCTCTATTCCAATTAAATTAAGTAACAATGTAAATGTATTCCAGTTAATATTGTGTCACTTTGCAACAGCTCGTAAAGGGAGGTCACTGCGTCGCAATTCAATTTTTGATATAGTTGTCTTTGCGATATTTATACTTGGGAGTTAAATGCTTGATCTTGACATGTGATCGTGTTTCTATAAAACTGACAAAAAATGGTGATTACTGTGGATGTTTCGACAAGTGAATGGAATAACAGGTATGTGTTAATGTTTATGTTTATGTTTAAGCAGCTTTGAAGAGTAAAATTTCACTTATTCGTCAGTGCTTTTCAGTAATAATATATTTCTATTAATAGCAACATGATGTACGTTTATTTTTAGAACATTGGGTTTTCCATATAGCAGTGTTAGCAATCGTACATTATTCAAACTCATACACTGCAAAAATTCAAACCATTTTCGTCAGTGTCCGTCCCTCCTGTTATGCCGCTGAAGCTTGCATTGCCATGAACAGAGACAATCCTCTGTGATTGCTCCGATGCAACCTTTAGACTTGCCAAGCCCCTACCACTGTCGCGTCTCTGCAGCTTTTCACTGTAATTTTTAAGAAAATTTTATTATTCAATGACCAATAACTTAACTTACAGTTTAGTAACAAAAAAATTCTAATGATTTTGTGTGCTGTGAAAATCTTCAAATGAAAACAACATAACAAACCAGTGAAATTATCAACATCACAATATCTTATTGTTTTAAAGATGACATTTGGTATTATTTATTATTTTGCAGTATTCTATATATCTAAGAATTAAACAAATATTTTCACCTTGTCACCTCTTCCTTTGCAATTCTTCTTATATTCTGCCATTTGTTTGATACTTCTTCTGCAGATCTTATGGCAAAGCCCAAAGAGGAAATTATTCCAGCAATTCGGTGCCATTCTTCTTTTTTTTCTGATTTGTAACCTTGTTACTGAAGCTAGAGCGTTAAGTCTCTTTAAGCAACAGGATTTTAACGGAGCGTTATCTTACGCTCCGTTAAGGATTTAACGGACTATTAAGGTAACGTAGCGTTATATTTAACAGAGCTTTTGAGCAACCGGCCCCAGGTTATGTTTGGTTTAAAGATAATGTCAGACTCTATACTCAGGGAAATGGTCAATTACTGTCATCAACAGAACATAATTGGGGGGCTGGGGTAAACTGGACAAATTTTAGATTTTTTAAAGTTCAAATTGAAAAAGTTGAAAGACAAGAAATAAAATTTTTGCTAAGAGATGCGCATGACACACTATTTTTTGACATGGAAGGGAACTTGAATTGTAAATGGGAAGATGACAATACATTACAAAAATGCATTTTAGGTGTATTTATGGAATCAATACCTACAAGTTCCCTTGAAACACTGACCGCTCTTGTACCATCAGACGGTACTAAATTATCTGATTTAAAAAAAACAACATTAGATTCAATCAGTAAAGTGCATTCATCAGCGCTAGGGATCAAAGATAAAGTAAGCACAGTAGGCCAAAACTTAGAATTATTGAAACCCCAGCTCGAAAAAGTGAAAGAAATAGCGGACAATTGGGATAGTTATACTACTAAAATGACCAATGCTGAGACCGCAATTTCCACTCTTGAACAAAAACAGCAATTATTGTCCACGAAAATAGATGACGAAATAAAATTATTGTCTGATAGTCATGGCAATTTGGCACAAGATTTCAGTCAAATTCAAATTCAAAATAAATTCAGAGAATAAAACAAAAAAACAAATGAGAAAAGTGTATCAGAGATTAGATTTAATCTCAATACTGATATGGATACTGATGTAAAAATACCAGGAAATCAGCAATTGTTTGTGTCAGGCCAACTACTCCCAAAAGTACCAAATCAAAATCCGTCTTGGTTCGAAAGAATCAACGATCTCATGCAAGAAATTCAATTACTTAAAGTAGAAATAAATGAGCTAAAAAGTAATGGGGGGTGGGGGAAATATCGGTCCATTGCGTGCCACATATACTAGTGGTAAACGTCCATTTAATACTATCAATTAATACATTTCAGTTACGACTACAAGTCATACAAGCCAAAAAGAGACATCGTCGAGATCAGGGACTGCCCACTGATTCCAGGCACATTGTACTCTGTTGTCATCTGCGGTTTAGATAACATACCCAATATCCACGCTGCTATTGCCCCAAAAAACTTGAAACTCACAAAAAACGGTGAAATCATCAAAACAAAAAACGGAGTATGCCAAGAATACGTTTCAGCCGAGAACATCGCTGCAAACAAACTGCACTCTATAGTGACGTCGCAGTGGTCCACCCCCACAATGCATATACGACGGTATGACCTTGAACGAAAGGAACATTGTCAATGCGGTGAAGAATATTTTAAACTCCATGCCCAGTGCTTGCTTCTGGCACGACGGCCATTCAGACCCAACTTGTCATTTCCAAACAATGCATCTCCATGTCGTCGTCCACACCCTCAGCCAGTCATTACACCGGGGAGTTTACAGTATGAATCGAGCACAGAAAGTATTCAGGGAGATGGAGCCATACTTTCCTGGATTGACCGTGCGGTCTCAGAAATGCAGGAACTTCAAAGGGCTACTGAGTTATTGCCTGCAACCCCCACGCGTGTTCGCCGGGTGCAACATTCAGGATATGCTGGACACCATCAGACACCTAGAGGACCCAGACAGCATAGAACATCAACTCCATCAGCCCCGGAACGTACTCGAAGAAGATTGGGAGGAAGAAGAGGCTCAGAATACGAACGCGAGATCTTCAATGGAAACAGGAGGAGGGGAAATAGGGAGAATCTTAGCAGCCCAAGCAGCCCAGACACGAGCTACAACCCCGACCAATACGGAATCTCCGACTTTTCAACAATCGATTGGGACCCCAACAGCCCGTCCACAAGGTCAAGTCGCGATCACAGCTACAGCCCGCAAAACTCAGGTCGTCATCGACATGCTGCTACGGTACAACGCAGTCACATTAGACGAGGTCCTAGAACGCCTTCTCCGCGAAGAGCCTCTCCAAACAGCACTACTTCAACAGTGGCGTTCCATTATGACAGCCCCGAACGTGAAGATGATTTTAGGTCAGGCTCTGAATGAAATGAACATTATGAGAAATGCACGGGGAGACACATATGTCGACACTTTCATTAAGGCAAACTACGAAGACATGAAGTGCATGACTGTCCAGGAAACCGCCTCTCTCTTTGTACATTGGTGCAGGGAACAAGACATCCCTCCAGAACGACTAATGTTGGACATTTATCTGGTACTGAACAAAACACTCAACAAAGTCAACACTCTGATGCTTCATGGAAGGTCAAACGCCGGTAAGACGTACTGGGCCAACTGTCTCACACCCTTCCCAAATAAGGTTGGCCAGACAATTCCATCGGCAGATTTCGCCTACCAGGACTGCATTGGCAAAGAGGTGATCATAATCCCAGAAATTAACCTTGTAAAGGCAGAACAGGTCGAAGAATTTAAGACGATCACCGAGGGAATGAAAAAAAAAGTAAACATCAAACACAGGGACCCTAGATTTCTTGACAGAACGCCAATCATCTTGAGCTGTAACACCAAACCTTGGGCAACATACTCTCAGGAGGAGGCAGGGCTGCGAAACCGGATGATTTCGTATGAAGATCTCAAAGAAAGCCAGGTATTGAAAGACGTAGGAGATGCAAATCCCAGGTTTTTCGCAAATTGTTTCGCGTTCATAAAAGCAGACTTAGACAAGGACATACATTTCGCCAGCAACTTGCAAGACGACGACTTCCGGTCTGAGGTAGAGGGTGTGATACTTCCGTTTCTCATGCAGCAAACTCAGAACTACGTCTCTCTGGAAGAATATTGGGCAGATGAAATGAAAGAAGCTCAAGATAGGGGACAGTTTGCCATGTTGAACTTGGGTGTGGACCTGGACCGTTATCTCTGCTTAGAACCAGATCGCCTAGACAGGTATCCAATTAATCTCATCAACAGAGACATGCAGAGGGTCATCACTTTATGGATGCAGTGGGCTGGTGACTATTCATGGGCTTGGGACTTTGACAATGCAGTACTGCTGGATCATTCACTGAACAAATACAAAGTAAAAAACATGCCTGCCTACATCATTCAGAAGCTCAAATATCAAAAGGTACGCCTCATCAAGGTCTACAAAATGTATGATCGTGTGCTGTCCAGTATGACAATGGTAGGCAGTTACCTGGTGAAAAAGTCCATCCATGCCATCATCCAGGCCATCTCAAAAATGGAAGAAGCTTATGATCAAAAAAGCAAAAGGTTTGCACCAAAAATAACAAGCACATCAATCAAACAGACACAACAAAATACTTGGATGGAAGATGAAATAATGTCTGAGTGGTACCCGGAAGAAGAACTACCATCTGATCTGAGAAATTTGGGAATTAAAGTAAGACACTCTCCCCCCACCCCTCCTCTGTCGCCTATCCGAAAAAGAAGTAAGCCAGACATGTCAGGAGATGCTCCCGAGGGTGCTAGTTTCTGCGTGCCGAAAGTCAGCGAGCCATTCACTAGTGCAGACACCGGAAGTAAGACCTACTTTCCACACATTTCAGAACAAGATGAAGAAGCAGGACCTAGTACAGTTTCTGATATTTATCATTCTCAGACTCCCAGCATGTCTACTGAGGAAGCTCGAAAAAAAATTGAGCAAGCACTATTAAACATGTCACAGGGTGAAAACCGGAAAAGGGTCGAAGATCAAGTACAGACCTATTTACTCATCTCCCAGGCACAGAAAACCGGAAATGAGGCCGAGCTCACCCGACTTAGGCATTCAAGAAACGAGTACGCCGAGCCCGATGTCCTCGACAAGCACCTAGAAGAAGAACTAGGCTACATCTGGCATGATGTAAAAAACTACCTGTAATCAATGCCGGAAATACGTTATTCAAATCCAGGAGACCCGGAGTACGATGACTTTGACAATTTAAATGATAGCCGTGAAAACCATGTATTTGATGGTTCTGATTTTGTTTTTGATCAATTGTTAGAAGTTTTACAAAGTGTTTATTTAGATGATACTATTGAAATTGTTGTTACAGTTAATCCAAATGAAGTGTACATAGACATGGAGAGAGTTGATTACGAAGCTATTAATTCACAAATTTCACTTTGTCGTGTTCTTATTGACATGTTTATACAAGAATACCCAGATCTTGGGCGTTTTTTGACATTGTATGGCTATGAAACTATGGATGATTGTTATGAAAAGTTACGTATTTTGAACCAAATTAAAATGTTGTATAAGGCTGAAGAATGAATAAATATGTGTTAACAGTTCTAACCAACTTGTTACTAAAAAAAAATAAAAAAATAAACAAAAAGAAGAAGTACTGGGTATTTAATCCCTTCGGGGGTTAAATACTTGGTACTTTTTTTTTTAACACCTAAAAAAAAATTGGCGGGAAAAACCGGTCCGCTGTATATAACGGTGATTAAGAAAAATTACGGGTTGCGAGGACATTCTAACCATGGGTCGAGTTCTATGTCATATAAATCCCTTCGGGATCGCGAAGCGGGCGTAGCCATTTTCAATGACATAGAACTCATTGTGAATATGTCTATATATATCAGAATAGTTACTTTTATGGACATGCAGGGCTTCGACATTTACTCTCAGAGTCTGGTGTATATGCTGCAGGCACTGTAAACGACATATTGACGGGAAAAGACTTCGACAGAGCGCTTACCGCATTTAAAATGATAGATGAAGCTTTGAACTCTCGTCTTCTTACCAACTTTGAAGCTTGGTGCATTGAAAATGATATAGACCTAGATGAAGATTTAGGTATGGCTCTGAGAAACATAAAAGACATTAATAGCATGACAATTACTGAAAAAGACATTTGGAGAAATATAGCCACAACCAAACTTCTTCCTTTATTTGAAGAATTTAGGACAGAATCCCGGCAAATCTCTCCAACATTTAAATTATGGGATGAGTACTTGACAAGAGTTTCAGAACCTTTTAAACTGTTCATATCATCAACTCGCGAACCTGACTGGACTCTCCATAAGTACTTTTGTATTCAAAACTTTGCCTGCTTCCATTGTTGTTTGCATCCAATAGGACCTCATACGCTAAGTACATGACTGTCCAAGTTCTGAATATGAACAGACTACCAAGGGAGGCAGAAGATGGATTTCTACAGGGCTTATTTACTGCAAAATTTTCGAGTGGCAAATTCAACAACGTCTGGCTGGACTACACTCTGGAAGCTACAGAAAATAAAGCTCTTAAAGGCACATGTGGAATTATTGGTCTAACAATGAAAGATGGTGCTTTAGCACGATGGTTTCTCTAACGGCCATTAGCATCTAGATACTCAACTATGTTCCACAATAATGTCTGTCATAAAAATGAAAAGGATGGAACCCACCATGCAGACACCAAAGCAAAACGAGAAAATTATGATAGAAACGTGAACAAAATGGTATCAATGTTTGACAGTTTATTTGTTGATCCATTCAATACCAAAAAGGCACCCGAAAGACTTGTTAACTTCGCAACATGTCAGCAATCAACAGATGAAATTGAACTAAATATGTTGAGCTGCATTGATAAGGGAGAGGAAATGTTGAAGGCCTTTGTATCGGAAAGACTGATAGCAAAACCAGATGGCTCAGACCCACCAGTAAAGGGATTTTTCAGTCCAATGACCAGGAGCAAAGTGAAGACAATGGCCACAAGTAAAATTAAAACTCAGGTGAAACGCACAAACAACATAAATAGTGAAGTAATGTTCCAAAGACTTCTTGCAGTCAATGCCTACAAAAAAGTATCAACAGAACGCGTTTTCGCCTTCGAAAACACGCCTGTTCCAACAAGTCTATTTAGCGAAGATGGTACAATGCTGAAATGTAAAAAATCAGACTTTATGACTATGCTAGAGGGTCTTTTACCGGATAAAATAACTCACATACACAAAGCAGACACATTGATCTTTGATGGAATGGCTCTTGTTCAATCACTTTCGCCACAATCAGAACATCTTACCTTCAGATACATGGCAGAAATGTTCATGAAACATGTCTTTAAAAAAGCTAGTAACATAGCAAATGTGAAAACTGTTCATATAGTTTTTGACAGATACAGTAACATCAGTCTGAAGACACAAACAAGAAATGGCCGTGGTGACAGTTCAACAAAAAAGGCATTGCATATTCACGGAGATTTGGCCATACCAAAAGATTGGAAAGGATTTCTATCAGTAGGCAAGAATAAGGAGCGCCTCATTGCATATTACACGGACTATATTGTTCAGAACTCTGCTCCAGTACTGAAAGGTGGCGAATCTCTATTTATCAGTGGCGGAGCAGAGGATAAATGTTTCCTGTTAACAGATGGATCATGTGAAGAAATAAAAGACTTGCGAAGCAACCATGAAGAGGCAGACACGAGAATAATCATCCATTCAGCATATGCAAAGAAAAAGGGGCTCTGATTGCATAGTAGTCCACAGTCCAGACACTGATGTTCTAGTTTTACTTTTACATCATTTTGCAGCCATAGGAGTGGGTAAAATGTACATGAGTACTGGAAGGACTGGTATCCATACTGATTCCAAACGCTATATTCCAATTCACGACTTATTTGACATGCTATCTGAAGATCAAATGAATGCTATGCTATCAGTGTACTGTCTTACCGGTTGTGATACAACAAGCTCCTTTTATGGAAAAGGGAAAAAGAAAGCGTTCAAGCTACTTATGCAGAGTTCATCAAAATACCAGCCCTTAAGTGATATGGGTGAAGACGCCTCATTAAACCCCATACAAAAATCTGCATATGTTACATTTGTGGCTGATCTATACGGCAGCAGTGGATGTTCAACATTCAATTCAATCCGAAGTGTTAAAGCATTGAAATCACTTGCACCTAAAAATCTCCCCCCGACAGAAAATAGCTTCCATCTGCATTGCCTTCGATGTGTTATCCAGCTTTGGATATGGCGACATGCTCTCATTGGAATACATCATCTACCATCACCGACACAGTTTGGCTATGAAACAAATCCAGACAACGGAACACTACAGCCTGTAATGATGAACCAACCTGTAGCAGCACCTGAGTTGTTAAACGACATGGTCTGCAATTGTTCTTTATGCTGTGATGACTGTTCTTGCTTTAGAAACAAACAGCCCTGCACAGGGGCATGCGGTTGTGACGGTAGTACCTAAAATGAATCTACCGATACCATATGTATAAATGTCTTCACCCTGACATCGTTGATACATGAAGAGGACTTGGACCTGTTTTTGGAGAACTAGATGTTGATAAACATATGATCATAGCTATAATTGTTTGTGATTCCTTACCAATAGTGTGAACAGTGCGTTAATTCAATAGTCAAAAAGTGGTCTATTTGTAAATAGCATGTGTTGTAAATCATATAACAGATTTTTCCCTAATACATAGTTTTAATTAGTATGTTGAAAGTTGTATTAGTTTAAGGAGTACTGAAACTTGGTTATTACTGAATATGCCATATAAATTATGTTGCATAAGTTAACAAGGACAGATAATTAAGTGACAAATTCAATTCCAATCGCTGATCATGTTCTTATTGCAAATGTATTTTAGCTTTACAAAACATGATTTTCAAACATTTTTTTCTCTAAACTTAATTGCCAAATAAACAATAATTCTTTAGATGCATTTGATATCCATTTAATACAAACATTTTGAAACAAATTCAGCTGAATGGTGTAATTATCATAATATTTTAAATCTACAAAATTCATATATTCTTTATGTACCAGGTATTTTTTGCTGAAATAACCTTTTATTAGTAGCGGATTATTTCCAATTATGTGAATAAAATGGTACAATCATGAGTTAACCATTAATTGTAAGTTTTTATCTGATTTATATGAATGATTTGATTGTAAGTTTTTAGTGATATCACTAAATTTACAGAAAATTATTTTGTTTTTGGTTAGTTATAGTCAAAACAATGATTTTCGGCGGCCATCTTGGACGCCATCTTGGATAGCATTGTTGTACCACTGTGTTCACAACTGCAACATGCATTTTCATAAACTATAAACTTAGTCCGTTACATTGATATATAGAAACCCTTGTTTACAGACACAGACCGGTTAGTCCAAGAAATAAGCCAGATATTCGTAACCATTTGCAGCACTATAACCAATGCATTCGTTAGTGTGAATTTTCTGCAGCTTTCCTGTGTCTAGGTCTGGAAATAGTTCTCTTAAATGTCTTTTGAGCAAATCTATGTCAGCTGTAGCAGGGTCCATGCACTGTATGGGCTCATCCTTCAATTTCAGGCGAAGAAATCTGTTTCTTATCAAGGACTGGAAGGTTCAACCGACTAAATCCATTTCTGCTCCAATTCTGGCTTCTTATTAATTGCTTCCCGCAATGATGCTGAAATGTTGCACTGTTGTCATGTCGCTTTCATGTCATGATCAAGACTACACAGCTCAGAGGCAGCAGGAGCTAAGCTGACACGGCCTCGGACTCCTGTAGATATTGGTGTTCCTGGCTCTCCAACAGGTACCTTCGCCTTATCATCTGTACTGAACAAAATGGCATCATCTTGCAACTCAATAGCCTTGCACTTTAAATACTTGAACAGAGCAGCACAATAGTGATCGTCTTGGTGTCGCGATCTTAGTTGTCTACCCTGCATCTTGTGCTGTATTGGAATCTTGGAAGTGAACCTTAGTGCAGCTTGTCTGTATGGGTTTGTTGGAGCAAACTGGAGGCGTACGAGGCTCTATGAAGGTATTGGAGTTCCCTGTGGGAAAGAATTTGCATTTTCTTGGATCATTCCAGAGAGAGAGAGAGATCCACTCAGACATGTGGGCAGCCCCTGGTCCATGACGCCGGTCATCAGCCGCTGAGATCTCTTCCATGCGCTCACATAGGTTCTTGAAAAATATCATATCTGTCACATGGACGGCCTGGATTAAGGTGACACAGGTCACTCACAAGACCATATTCGCCCAGAGACATTACCCGAAACCGTTGCTGCATTTCAGGGTATTCCATAGCAGATCCATCAAAAGCCAGTTCTGAATATATGAAGTCCACAAGTGATGGCTGTATTCTGGCAATATTTGCAACTTTCGACTTAAACTCCCTCTTTTGAGCACTTGTGTGGTATTCCTTTAGCTGGGGCCTCATCTTCTGTACCAGCCGAGCAGCATCTGTCATCAATGCGGCCTCAGATCTATTTTCCGGTACCTGGAAAAGAATAAAAGTTGTTACCGCCCCACCCCCAGGAGTGGACAACGTCAACCGGAACACTCAAATGTAAATTTTGAAAGAAACGGTGCCTCTGTACAGATGAGTCAAAAGGTTTATCAACATGAGTTTCTTCATTGAACAGAAAAGGTTCATCACTTTCAGTAACAGCTTTGTCCAACAATATATACTTCTTGTTCAAGAACATAGATTGTTTAAAATGTAATACAGACGCATTTGAATCCACATTCCTAGGTGGATGTGGCAAATTTTGGTTTTTAACACATTTGTCGACCTGTGTATTTAAATAGTTCTTATATGACATCAAACATACTGCAAATGATTATATGTTGCATTTGAACACAGGCCATTTTCCTGTACTAGATTTTACATATGGCTTGTGAAAAAACTGTGCCTGCTTCGTCCTCATCTTCCGTTTTGTACCCAATACATTTCGTAACAAAGTGTTTTTTGTATTCATATCGCATTTTTTTCTTTTCTTGGAAATATAGGCTAGGGTCGGCGGGAAAAAATAGGGTCGGTCGGGTAACCGGAAACGCCCTTATTTTTGTATTTGGCCTTATTTTTATCAAGTCAATATTTGATTTTATGAAGTTATAAATGTATAAAGGCATTTGCTCTGTTCATAATAATTATTTATTTTGTTTCACTAAACAATCCATAAGAAACGTTGTCGTATGTAGCGAAAACATATGTGTTAATTATAATACTTAAAGTAACACTCTTATTCAAAATCAATACATACACATGTATAACAAAGTTTACTGTGGTCTACTATAGTCTCATAAGGTAGAAATACCGTGTTTTATGCTCATATCTTTCAAATTAAACTGGGTATCCTTCATAAGAACCATTGTTTTCGACATTTATTTATCCTTTTTGGAATATTAAAACAATATTATTAATTGTTGCAAATCTTATCTGGGAGTAAGAGCGCATCTTTAAAATCGAGATATACAGTGTATTGTATGATCAACACAAAAACAGGTACAAGTACATGGAAAGTAGCTGAGTGGTTTGACTTATGTTCCAAGTTGTTACTTTTGTACGTTTTCCTTTTTCGGTACTCTTATAATTTTATTTTTATAATTGTTCAGCGAATTTTATTCTAAAAATGTTACAGATAATAAAAAAAAGATTTTTTTACATGTACAGTATAAATTGTGTAACGCTAAAGAACAAAATTTTCTAATATATAAGTTAGAATTTTACAGTTTGTCAGTATTTGATTGTTAACGCAGGTCATGAGATTGGGGATATATCTAAAAGCAAATTCTGACGGATCAAAGTGCTTAGATATAGGGAATGTGCGCGTCACGTAAGGAAAAATACCCCACATTAGAAGGACCTGAAATAGACATGTATAATAATAATAATAAGTTTGATAATATTTTTCTCAATCATTTACTTATTTGTTGAAGGCACTTTAACTCTTCATCAAAATGACAGTATAACAGTATAACATTAGAGCTATTGTAATCTTTAAGATGCCATAGAACTGCATATTAGAAAAGTCACGTAAAATACAGGAATCTCGTTACAGCAGAACTAGTGAAAGAAAATGTGGGTTATACTTCTTGTAACTTTTATCGTGTTTCAGAACATCGATATATTCAAAAACGTACCGTTTATAGGTCTGTCATTGATAGTTTAATGAGTAAAAGACCTACTAACTAAAGCGCTCAGCATGTGACAGTGCATATTTCAAGGGGGTATACTATGACGTCAAAATTGATGAAACGTGTTTTGCTCAATATATATAATAACTAATTTAGCTCCTTACATCGTTTTAGTGGCGGAAATTGCATCAATATACCCTGAGAGTTTTGAGAATGAGAGTACATACACTGGGATGAAACTCATACCATTCAAATACACACCTTTGGCTGTACACATTTATCTTCTGTTTATAAAACAAACTTTTTAAAGTCCTGGTGATTTTATTTATTTTAACAGTAGCTACAACTTCAAAGCATATTTTACAATTTGTTTTCAATTCATTGATGCCAATATAAATCCGCTGTTTTATTTTCTTTGTTGCGAACAACCTCTCTTTACGTGTCAAAGTCCCAGGAGGGCTCAGTCCTTCACTGAAATGGTGGAACCTTCTCGTGAGCTCCTCGCCCCCTCTTGATCCTGTTCGAGGTTAATTTGATACCGCCGTCTTTTATCTAAGCTTAGACATCCTTCAGCTGCCTGATAACATCATTTTATTTCAAAGCATACATTACAAATATATTTGGTCTCATGCCATCATGAGCATTACCTGTCACTTTTTTATAACTTTACAAGACCTGGAATACTTCAGCATAACTAACAATTTATTATAAACACTGATGAGCTACAAGCGAAACCGGTCGCCTTATTAAAGAAAAGAATACCCATATGATGTAACTTTTTATTTGATTATAGAAAGATCAGCGTTTTAACGGTTAAGGTATAAATTTAAAGTTTAATTATGTTTGATTGTCGCACTTATCATAGTGCCTGACCAACTGGGAGAGCGGGGGGGGGGGGCACGGCTCTTTTGAGTGTTTTCTTTTAAAAAGGATATGAGTATTTATATATACTGTACTTCATCCAAAGTTTTTCTGATATAATCATTTAAATATGACGATCTCTGACGAAAACAATTGCTCAATCTCCATTAAGGTAGCACACCCCTAATGAAAACCTCCACTTGAAACTCTTCAATTTAAATGCTTTAGCCTATGTTGTTAAGCACAGGACTACAAATCTTTTGAGGGTTTCAAGATAGTGGTTCAAATCCAGCCAGAAGCACAACTATTTTTTATATTTTTTTCTTCTTTGTTTTCATTAGCTAACATTTTTTACAGAAGTTAATATTGTATTTTCATTAAAAAAATAATTAAATACATTTCTACACATAACTATTAGCTTCTGTGAAGATTTTATAACTTGCAGGCACGGCTGAAATAGGTGGTTGGGAATTACAAACTTTATCTATTTTTTAAATGAGACGGTAAAACATTTTGATTTTTTTCTTGGCATAATGTTCCCAAAAGATTAAAGATAATTATTAATAAAGAACAGGTCATGAGTATTTCTAGAACTTGTTGAGTTTGCTTTTAAACGTCGATGTTCCAATTTTACGCGGTCAAAACAGTATGTTAAAATTGAAATACCATATGGCTATTTCAGTACAGTATTGTTATATGTGTTGGTGATGTGATTAATAATGTATTATATCTATAAGCAAATATATTTCTTGTAACTCTGATACCAAAGTATTACCAAGTGTTGAAAAATAAATGAAATAAAGGATTTTTCTTGTCTCTCGGGTGATGTCGTTTTTATCGACAATTCTGAAATGGGGGTAGGGTAATTCAAATTTAAATAAAATTGTTATTTGACGGTAAATTTCTTTTAAATTTTGTTTTTGAATCCAGGAAATGATTCACATTAAGAATTTATCAAGCTGATCATAGTTTGAAATGGTGCCCATTAGGGGTGTGCTACCTTAAGTCATTTTAAGTTTTCTATCAAGTAATTTATTTATCGGTTTGCGCATGTGCTCTAGCTTGAATAGCAGACAAAAAGTAAGCAAATACTTTGTCTCAACAATAAGAAAACGAATGAATGGCTTGATTAACAGCATCATTAATCTCTTTTTCTATTCGATTTAATGACAAAGGAATGCTAATGTATTCAAATATATCCTGTATTCATTTCATTAGCAATCATATTTTTCTCTTCGTTCTAATGAAAAAGGTACGCTAATGTATACAAATATTCAGTATTCAATATCTTTAATAGTCACATTCATTTAATATATGAAAAAGCTAAGGTTTTTAAGGGCCATGAGGTAGGGGCATCTTCAGGGTAGATACCCTATCATCGAGCCAGCCCTTACATACTTACATGAATACAGACCTACATTATCCTTCCTGCACTATAATGTAATAGTGTCGAAATTGATTTCGTGGCACATCATGTAGGGTAAAAGTCGTTGTTAGATACAATATTTCACTCACTTATCATGTACGCGTTGTGACTGTAATTATTGTTCTTAAACCGCGTGATTTTGGTCATGGATATGCCGGGAAACGATTACCGGTGCATTATATAATAAATGAATTTCCGGGGTAGCATGCAACGGACCCAGTAGCACGTCTGGCCTACAAGTCTACAAGCGCTCAGTGGACATTCCAGTTCTTTTCACTTAAGCTGGAATGAACTGACCAGTTACATTCATATTCATGACTATATATGATGTAACGAAGTGAATACCCAAGTGCTTGGTAGAAGATCTCTTGCATAAAGCTTCGATTGAAATTGTCAAAATATTGTAAATATGTTGTTTTTCTTCCATTAGAAGTAAAACATTCACGGCTAAACATAAAACATAAACTGCGTTTTATTTCCTTAAGAATGATATTTGATAAACTGTACAATAAAAGTATACCACAAAATACATCCATCAAAATGATCGCATTTAAGTTTTGTTTATTGTACGAGACAATGGCCTCGCAAAATATAAATTAAGCAATTAAATATGCACATTAGGTTACTGAGAAGTAGCTCAGAAGGTTGATAGTAATCAGTCATTAGTTTTCTGCTTAGTATTGCAATTTTATTTTGTGTTTTGCATTGCAGAACAACTTAGCAAATATACTTCCCAGATATTTGTTACTTGCTATACATTTAACAAAATACCAATACTAACGATTTCTTAAAACGAAACTGACGACGCCCACGAAAACCAAAGCTATAACAATAGCTCGCGTTTTGTTTGACCAATTTCAGCAAACTTGTTTGAACAATTTATTATTTCGTCTAAGGGTAGACTGCATTCTCTGTTTAAGCCCGATGTAAAATCTAAAGAGTACCTTAATGTGTTCAGGGGCGTAGCCAGCGTTACGCACTTACGCATGTGCGTAACATAAATTTTAAAAAATGAAAAAATAAATATGGGAAAAAATGGCATCAAAGTCGAGGGCTAAGCTAAATATTGATATCAGAATAAAGGGAAGATCAGCTATAATAAGCATTGTTTCTCTGTGCTAGATAGCTTACTGAGCCTAAATCAATCACTTTGTTACTACAAAGTCGGCGGTCTCGAACCTAAAAATCCCTCCAAAAACACATCAGTGCTCAACATTTTAGTTCCATTTTCAACTTTTACCTTGGGGACGACCCCCCCACCCCGTACGGCTATTCCTATGGATATTCCCTCTCCAATACCCTCCCCCTTTCCTGCGTAACATTCACTAAAGCCTGGCTACGCCCCTGATCTTATCCAAATCTCAACGTTTTACAGTTTTGCATTTCCGTACCAGCAACCATAAATTTCCTGTCGAAGTCGATAGATGGAGACGAAATGCTGTACCAAACGGCAATAGAAAGTGTTTGTTTTGTAATTTAAACGATATTGGTGACGAACTGCATTATTAACTTACATGTCCACTTTTTAATCCTATCAGGAAAAAAATACATACATTGTCGTTTTTACTGGAGACCTAATGTCCTAAATTTTAAGTTGTAAGTTGTACTATTTGAACTAGCCACTTTCACCTTACTTATAAAGATTGTTTTGGTTCATGATAAATTCCAAACCTGTTGTGAAGCCGCCATTAATTCACCTCTTTAAACTTGTGTCAACATGTAGAAATATTGAATGTTGACATGCTTTCACTTAAATTTTAACTATGATATAATAAAAGAATATTATGTTGAGTTGAGTTGACAATACTGTGACGGTCAAGCAGTTATGAGGTAGCATGGCGTATTATATTTGACTCTTATCACAGATATTAGTACAAAGTCTGGCATTACAGTTCATATTTGTAATTTATTCGCATATAACTCATTGAATATTGCTTCCAGCAATTTATTTTATGCAAATATTAATATCATTTCATCAGTTATTCCATTCTTAGAAATAAACATTATCTTTAAAGACAAGCCAAATCCCAATGTAAACCAATTACATTACTATGCATACAGCCTTAGAGTTCTGCTTATTTTGTTATTCCAATAATAAACAGTGTGTGTATACCAGGTGATAAGTGACGTCATAATGCTACGTCGGACGGCAGTTTTTTGCTTCGGATAACAACGAAAATCAAAGTTTTCAAAACCATTTTTTTTCAAAACCATTTTTAATGAAACAAAGCGCAGTCTACGCCGCTAATAGTGCCCTACCTCCGGTCTTTTACCTGAGTTTGATCAAGGATTTAGTTTTTTCAAACACTTCGACAAATCTGTTCAGAATTTCCTTATCGACAGTGCTCCGTCAGACGGCCTTTGTCTATTTTCTTATTGTTTTCATTGTTTGGAATGCTTGTGTATCGTATATTGCAAATGAATATTAACTTTGATGTTTCCAAACATAAAAGTAACAGTTTTGTTTTATAAGCATTGAAGTTGGCAAGAATCGAAGTGATTTTAGAAAAATGCTACATCGGAAGGCTATTTAGCAAAATGCTACGCCAGACGGCAGTTTTTAGTTATAGGCAGAGACTGTTGAAACTGGCTGCAAAAGTGTTCTGAGAATATTGCAGTGTTCGGAAAGACTCTACCTTAATTGTCTTTACATTATGCATTGACTGCTTTTTTGCGTACAATGCAGAATGGCTAAGCAAAAATCCAGGCTCACCCTCGGAAAAAAGTAACGTACGACAAGCAAACTGAAGCCCATTTCTCATTGGTTAAAGGCAACGGTAGATAATTTGTCATGCTTTTCACCCAGACAGCCGCTAACGAAACTCTGTACTGCGACTCAATTACATGCATGGTTTCCGAAGATTCATTAACGAAACGCATAAACTCCAAACCTCCTGCAAAGTCGCCATTTATATCACCCATGTCGAAAAAAGCAAACG
Source organism: Mya arenaria (assembly GCF_026914265.1). NCBI lineage: Eukaryota > Metazoa > Mollusca > Bivalvia > Myida > Myidae > Mya > Mya arenaria. The sequence goes on along the minus strand of NC_069129.1, from coordinate 71,828,385 downwards.
ATCATTGTTTTGTTCAAATGAGTACAAACATCTATCTTGTGGTGATGGCGCCTTTGATCTCGACATGGCGAACGTCCTCAGTGACGTTTACAAATCAGATTCTTTACTGAATGACACAGGATTGTTATCAACCACTAACACATCTATGTTCGACAACGGAAACAGTACCTTCCAGCCAGTAGAAAATAAAATTGATAAAGAATCGGAAGTAGACAAAATGCTAAAGCTCGTGCCTGAAGTCATGAAACAGTTGGCTGATGCAGGAGTTAGCGCTAAGATGTTTGCTTTCTTTAAACAAGTCCACTCCGGAATATTTTCGTTGGATAAAATTGCTTTTGGGTTATGGTTGGAAGTCGTTAAATGATTCAGCACAGAGAATGCAGTTGATATGCCGTACTCATCAATTACCAAAGTGTTCTGGAAACTTGGTTTCCGCCATTTTGGTGCAAGGTTCATCAATTTTATGTAAGGGTTCAAGCTGTCTGGTCAAATTGCTGCTGGAGAAATCAACAGAGGAAATCTGCCAATTGGAAGTTAAACATTAACTTTGCCGTTCCAAGTGTAAATGTTCTACGTAACTTTGATCCATAAGAGGTTAACTTTAGTGATGAGAACCCATCAAAGCCGGGAATCTTCGTTGATGTTATAGAGACACTAGCTAATTCAATGAAGGACAAATACTGTTGCATTACCTTTGATGGTATAAAATTAAAACAAGGCTTGACAAAAACCGAAAGCGACATTGACCGGCTCGGATTCGAGAAAGATATTTCTCTGAAGGATAAGAGAGTAATGTATGAGCATATGTTAAAACCAATGAACGATATTATAGAAAGTTTGAAGGAAGCTGAAAACATTGACTTGCGGTCTCTTACCGACGAAGGAAAAACTGGCTAAATAGAAATCTACAACAAGGGACTTACAACCGTTTCAGAACACATTCTCAATGCCCGAGATCTCAGGAAGAAAAAAAATATATGGAAAGGGAAAGCTGATAGAACGAAGTGGTGTCGACAATTAGAAAAACGGCAAATTTGACTTTGCAATAAGTAGCATAATTGCATTTATCCATGACATTGATATATACCTTGACAGTGCATATAACGTTATCACCGATGTGTCAAGATGTGCTGTCTTCAGGGCTCGGCTATAATCGAAGGAGATGCAATGAATTTGTTTAAGACTGAGACCGCAGCCAGACGTGGTATTGACTGTAATGTTGATACAAATGATACTCGTCAGATAAAACTGAGATCGGAAAAATGGTTTTCTGCAAGAAAAGAGGCTAAAGTGACAGGAAGCTCGATTTATAGATCGATTGGGTAAGAAGGACTGAAGCAGGAGAAAGAATACTTTGATAACAAGGCGTGTGGACTCCCTGAAAAAGAACATTCAGAGAAAGTGAAACAATTCATGGAACATGGAACACAAAACAAGCCAAATGCAATGGATACTACTGTAGGAAAAATAGTACCATTGCATTATCCTAACGCAATTGTGAACATGACATGACACCAATTCTGATTGGTTCACCAGACGGTAGCGTGAGAAGAAAAGGGTCAGAAATAGAAAAACAGAAAATAATTGCAGTAATAGAATTAAAATGTCCAGTGCTTGATGTCCATCAGCAGCTACCAGCACGATATCTATAACAGTGTCTAGCAGAAATAGAAGTATTAGAAGTTGATCAACTGATCTATGTTAGCTGGAGATATGATATCAGCACTGTTTTTGTTGTTAAGGGAAACAAACAGTTATTTGAAAAGGCATATGGTATTGCAAAACAATTGTATTTGACAGAAACATCAAAGCGACCAACTAAAGTTCAAGAATGAAGTGAAAGCTCTACAAAATTAAATAAAACAAGCCTGTTTATCCGATAAAGTAGTTGAATTCAAACAATAGTCTGTTGAATGAAACACACTGACAATATAACCGATGAATCTATGACAACTATGGATGAGTTTTGCACTTTACGTCTAGAGCTAATGACAGAAGAGTTGGTTGGTGCGTATATGAAGTTCATCGATCTAACACGGCAACCAGCAACAGAAGCCGTAGTTTTTTCTATGCTGTGACTTGGCATGTTTCTGTAGCTTTTTGCATATATATTGGATCGTGAATGGGATTAACACAGCGTTAGAAGTGCTCCAATATGTTGGTTTCCTAAGGGATACTCGCTAGATACTGAAACAATGCGAAACATAATGGACGCAGTACTCGATTTTTGTAGAGAAAAGGGGCTTCACGTTCCTTCCATTTCATTTGAGGGGTAATGGCATCATATACATGTACGAAACTGTGTGGGAAATCCAATGACACTGTATCGACTGCAACGAGATGTGTGAAAGAAAGTGGAAGGCATGACAAAGACAAGCATTCTTCAAAGTATTAAAGCGCTTAATGCTCAGCCTAAAGTGGACATAGGTGCTGTTGAAGAAGTAAGTGAAATGAACAAGAAAGCTCCTCGAAGCGGGAAAGCCATAATCGCAGAATATGGAGTTCACTTACCATCATTTTCCCCACGGATCTTACAGCGGCGAGAATTAGATAGCCAAAAACAGACAGAGAAGGAAAAGGAAAAGTCGAATGAAGATGATGACATTGATAATGCACCAGAACCGAGGGAAGAAACAAACGCAGAAATAGTTGCCATTAATAAAATAGAGTTGTTAAATGAAATTGACGAAACAATTTCAGAACTCTATATAGAGACAAATGAACGTCTGAATAAAGGTACGGAAACGCTGATATCAATTTCTGACGATGACGCGTCGAAAATTCTTGAAATGTTGAAAGTTGATGACAAAAGTAATAATAAAGCGCGGTGGAACAGTAAAAGATCGACTAATGTATTAAGCCTCATAGCGACTACTGCATCAATAAAGACGTTGAGAGATGTTGAAATTCGAATCATTGTTCGTTATATCAATGGCACAAAGGTTACCCAAGTGATCAAAGAAAGTTCTTCAAAGCAGGCAAAGCTTTCCGTGCTTTATATATGTCTCGGTTTGAATGACAGAAATGCCCCAACGACCGAAAGTCGGAAAAAGAGACCATTGCAAGTCCTATGATTGTCGGAGTTGGCATTTAAACAAATGTCCGAATTGAGCTAAATATTGTTTATGCTGAATATATATGGCCAAATGAAGTGCAGCTTTGGAGACAGAACCTATCTAGATTCGAAGAAGAGCAAGGCAGTGACCAATATCTTCCTGTAGAGTTTTGGTTTTACTACCCTTGTGAACGTGCGAGCAGGAAACAGCTCGAAGTAAGCTGTATTGATTCGTCCCACCTGTAGCAGAAGTGATCTCGAACGATTATCAAACTCTGCCTGGAGAAAAGTTACAAAATCCGGTCGAACCTCTCTATCGTTAGGCATGGTTGATGCAGTTCTTGAGCCAATGTCAGTGTCTGTTACCGTCTCACACACGGAAGAGGTGGAATACGAAATGAGGCGGAATGGCGATGTGCAATCAGCAGATCTATGTCATGATATTAGGCATTGGCGGACAATCCGGGAATACCTACATATACTAGAATCACAATGAGAGCTGCGTTAAGAAACATATTACTCAATTATACCAATTTTGACCATTTCCCGCCACTGCTTATGTACATGAATGGGTTGCCGTCCCAGTTTTGGGAAGCGCTTCTGGCAAATTTTGATTCCAAAATGCTTCTGTATGCACTCAGTCACAGTAACACATACAACGTGAGATACTTTAGCAGTATGATGAGCGAAACATTCACTTAGCAGTTCCTTTTCTTCTCAATGTCTGATTACAATATTCACAGGGTGATTGAATGTACATCCACTGAAGTGTCTGAGGTTTTGACAGTACATTAGAGACACATTTTCTCTCAATGGAACTTCTTCATAACTTTATACGTTTTGCAGAGTGTTTTCAATCTCTTGTGATGCATGTATGTTTTGATTGGGGCATGTATCATTTCCGTTCCTGTCGTCTTTCCAAACTTAATGTGTGGTAATGATTCAATGAATGTAAATTTTTGTGTCCTGACAGTTGGGCTACTTCAGTTGGTTGGACCCCTTAGTCCAGCAAGTAAGAGATGAATGTTTTTCTTCCTGAATGGTTGGCATGTTTCCTCTCAAAGCCGGCCTTTTCACTCAGGTTTCTTGCGATAGGTCCTAAATAATCTTCACCCATTGGAGTGTTATTAAACCAAATGCCGGTTGAAGTTCAGTACCGTTGTAGGTAAAACCTGTTCTGTGGATCAACACTAGGCCTTAATTCTTTGTATATCTTGTACATGTTGATTGGACAGTTTGGGTCAAACATTATATAAGTGTACTGTAGGCGAGGGTTCAAAGGTAAAAGGTGCCAACATCAATTTTGGTCAAATATGACATTTTGTGTTTTTTCAAGCATACACGGTACCTTTTATATGTGGGTAAATTTTCTAGTTCAAGTTCATTCCTTATATGGGCAAAATTGATAGAATTATATTGAGCTAACTACTTTCAGGGAAAATTTGTTCAGGTAAAAGGTTCCAAGTAGAGTTGGTACCTTCATTCCAACAAAATGTAAACTATGTACAGTGGAAAAAGGTGCTAACTTTACTTGTCACCTTATACCAATAAAATTAGGCTGTATTTATTCGAGAACAGAGGTGCTACAATCTCCTTTTCCCAGGAACTTTTCTGGCTAATTGTTTGTCTTACCGGTCAAGCTAGGGTTAACTACTAGAAAATGAATGATAATTATCATTAAAATTGTCTTCATGTTTATGAATGTTGGGATGCTTGATTTGACTACTAAGATGAAAAAATATTTTTTCGTTATGGTATTAACTTAGTTAATATTCAAACGTCTATTTTATTTAACCTCTCTATATTACTAAAACAAATGTTGTAGTGGGCTCATATTTTATAATCATAGTCATTAATATCGCAACAGCATTTAAAAGATCATTTATCATTTATTAGATTTAAGGTATCGTTTATTATATAATACAAATGCAGAAAAAGGCTACTAATTACATTAAAAAAAATGAATAATGAAGTTGTAACACAGGGTTAAAATTGTTCTTTACATGCATCGATCGTTGATTATCTCAATTGTGTTGTTATCATTTTAATATTCAAAGGCAATAATAATCTATATAAAGTTATACCAGTACTTATGTGTTTATTGGCATACTCCTGATCTTTAAATATTTGATAAGAATTGTTTTATAATTATTTCGTGATTAGAAATGATATACTTATTGGTCTCAAAAAAAATGTGTTTTGTCTTAAAACTATGTTCTTAACAGTGCACGTCTCTAAACATTTTTCAAAACAAATCAAATATCTTTAAATTGTGTAGATGGAAGGAACGAGTGGTCTCACTGGTCAGTCAGAATTACTGAAGAATAAATTGACACTATGTCATAACTCATGGTTACATCAATGCCCTTTCATTCAATATGTTTTATGCAATAAACATAAACTTATTGAAATAATCGTTAAGTGTTTTATGCTGTAAACAAATAATCGTAATATGAAAAATATCACATCGATTCTGAAACGAGTACCAAAACTGACCAATATTGTAATAGTGCCTTCGAACGGGGTTTATATTTTATAACATTAAGAAATTGATTACGAGGTGTTCTATGCATATTCGATTGAAGGTGTTACAAAACCAATGTACAAGACGAAACGCCGACAGGGGTTTAAAGCCTCAAATTAACACCGATATGGACTAGGTTACAAGTCATAGTTTCGATGACCTTAATGATAAGCCATTAGTAGTAAGAATGGATCCATAAAATTGTGAGAGCAATGTATTAAAAGGTTTTTTTTTATTGAGGAACAGAATAGTTCTTAAACAATTGAGCTGTTTCATTGGTCAATGGAATGTAGGTGTGCAAATGTAAGTGAGTTTTGTGTCACATCAAATATTTCTGCAGAATTTCTTGTTGATCAAAGTACGAAAACCGGGTACAAGGATGGAAACGACGAGGAAAACATATTAAGAGATTATGAGCAGTAGATATGAAACGGACAAAAAAGGAGATGTGAACATTGCGAAACGGTGGAGAAAAAGCACATTCTTTCCAATGGAAATTGTTTATTGGGAAACAGCATATCTGTTCAATTGTGTACATCATTATTACTGTATGATATGCACTTTATCATTGTCTAACAAAAGATAAGAGGCACAGGTGATGTTTTGATTACCAATACATATCCAGTATTGATTACTATCTGATATTAAGTCATCAATTTTTCAATATTTAAGTTAATCTGCGTACAATGTAAAACTTCCAAGTTTTACAGACACTACAAAGAAAAATGTAAAAAACTTTACTGTTGAAATATACCTCATTTCTTATTTTTACAAAATGCATTAATCGTCTAAACAACGGGACCGCACGAATATATTGGTTGTTATTTGTATAATAATATTTATGATGAGCATTACAGTAATTTACCTGGTTTTCCTGAATTGTTTAAAAGATTTAACTGCATTTGGCCCCTTATGCTTCTAGAAATACTCAAATTGATGAAATATTATAGTGGCAAAAGGTGCTATCTGCACTTGGCACCGTTTACTTCTTGCAGAAATGAATTTGAACAGTGCCAACTACATTTAGCACCTTTTACCCCTACACATTTATATCTAATAGCATTTGTCTCTTCACAAAAATGCAAAAACAATGTGTTATACAGTATACCTTGTCTTCTAATGTTCACAACATGACAAGCAATAGTCATTTTAGTTAGACTAGGCAAAAAAAGACCATAGACTTGACGGAAAACGAAGGAATTTCAATATTTTCGTTTTTTTCGTTTTTCTCCAAATGTTAAATTGGAAGTTGGCACCTTTTACCTTTGAACCCTCGAATTATTATGCATGCTGAAATGAATTATTATCAGTTTTACCTTTCATTGTATTATTAATATGAAATTCATTATACAATTTACTTTAATACTGTATTTTTAAAACTAATAATATAATTTAAGATGCAATTTGGTTGGCTTTTGATATATTTCCAAAAAAGGCATACCCCTTGCTTCCCATATTCTGGGCTTGAAGGCTCTAGGATCATCGTTGAGACATTTTCTCGTCTTCGTTGCCCTCTCAGTTAATTCGAGGAAGAGCTTTACACTGGCACCATTAGACTTCCAAAACTCCAGATCTCCCCAAAGCTTGGCAACATGTTTTTGCCGACACCTCAAGCCAAGATGCATAGTGTTATTCAACCATGTTGTGCCTTTGGACTTTCTGAAAATGAATAATAAAATCGATAAGAACAATTAAAAAACAAATACTTATATGAAAAACTACAGAAACAAGCTCAGTAGCAAAACGTTTGAACATAAACCCGATTTAATGGCACTGGGTAAACGCCAAATACATAGAACGAAACAACAAAAAAATCACAAACAAGAAACATGAAAGAACAGCACAAAACTCCACAAACAGCACAGTGCATACATACTATACATATATATATCAAGGGTTGTTAGGTACCAAAGCCAAATAGTAAACATATTGTCTGGGGGAGGGAAGTCCAGACTAGTAAAACTATCTTGTGCTACCGGTTGCTTTATGGACGTTATAGAAAAATAAAAAACTTTTACACTTATCTCCCTTGGCTTTGTCACTAAGAAACCTAACGGTGTCAATGTAAACAAATAGCTGTCAAACCGTTTACTTATTTTAAACTGTGAAAACAAACTTTTCAACAGAATATTGTCTTTATTTTAATAAATAAATATGATGATATAGTTTTCTTGTTATTTACTGCATAATTTGATGTTTCTCAAGTTTATTATTAACCTTAGGTCGTACGGGGATACACAATGCAGTTTTTGACTTACCGGGTCCAAGAAGTTGCTGAGAATAGAGTTTCTGTATTTCCTCGTCCGTGAATCTGTCAGCCTTGTTGGTCTTATTTCCAAAACCCCTCTCTTTCAAATCTTTGGCCTTGGCCTTCAGCGTTTTCCGCGTGTGGCAGAACATTGATGAGGTTGTCAGATCTTCAGAACAACCCTTTTCCACTAAATGTCGTCGGATCAATGAAATTACTCGTTGTATGGTTGTAGGCTCCAGTTCTTCACCAGTTTTTGTATTTTTAAACCCAAAAGGAAACGGGACAATATAACATCAAGTTGCCGGGATGTTTAATATATTGTTTAATGTAGTAATTGCTTGTACTCAGAGAACGAACGAGCATTTTCTTCTCACACATGTTTTTTGTTTATCATACTCACCAAAACTGTTCAAATATAAACTTACTAGTAGATTCCTTCTCATCTTCATAATAATCATCTTGACATGCATAAACACGGTCAGTGCGTAAAGAGTACACTACAGGTAATGCATAAACAAATGCATATTTTAAACCTCTGATGGTTTTTAAATCTATTACTATTTTAAATCAATTAAATACTTTTCTGAAATCAAATGCAACACGTTATTCACCTATTTGCGTACGGATTTAAAACAACTTTTTGCGTATAATACAACGGAATTTAAAACAACAGGAAAACTAACTATAGGTAACAATGTCGGAGAGGAAGCGCGTGAAGGAAATATGGCACAACCGCTAGTACTGCTGTAACAAAGTCCAAGTTTCATAATTATTATTTTTTATTTTTAAGTGTGTTTGATGTAATGTAAGTGAGAAAACAAGCAAATCAGATTTGATGTTATGTACAGAGTTGTATTTCTTCGTAATTTTAAAATATAATTGCTGTGTGGTCATCTGTGACTATAATCCCTAAATTGACATTTTTGGTGGGAACACTGGATCATTCCGTTCTTTGTTTTCAAGGCGAACACATCATATTTTACTATATCTGTAATTGTTGGAATTGGCGGGAAAATATATTGAAGGTTAGTCTAATAGTTATACTTCTAGAACCTAGTATTTCTAGAATATTATTTAATAAGAAGTGTAATTGTTTTAATTAAATTTGAGCAGTTGTATCTAAGTATTTAGTAAGTTGGAAATATGATAGTTATAATATTTCTAAAAGGTCAAGATAGTGATTCAACCTTGCATGTTAATATTACAAGTAATATTAATAAGACCACTTATTTTAGATTTGCGGCACCAGTTGAATGTATGTGTCGGGGAGAATATAAAGGCAGTTTGGCCTACAGCTGGTGAGTTAGATTATATTTAATGTGATGTGAAATGTGTTTGTACCTGTTTTGTATATGATGTTTGTATTGTTAAATATGATTATATTATGTAATAGTATGGCCGCTAGAAAATATACTGAACTAATTGTTAACTCTTGTGTGATATGCTTAAGTTGATGTTTATATACTTTCAGAGCTGTGGATTTATAATACATGTAATAAAAGCCCCTAAAGACTTTCGACGTTTTAATCAACTACACTGAACCCTAACTGCTGAGTTAGACCGTTAATATAGTTGTGGCCATAAGAAACTACCCTATTACACTGCTAATCAGAACGACACAATCTCTGAAAAGCTTTCATGCACTCAGAATGCAGTTGTCTCTAAAACTCACGCTGAAATCTATACCAGAGAAATGTGCACATTTATTTTTTGTGCTGTTCAAATCTTACAACTTGTGCAGTGATATAATGATTTAATAGTGACAATCATTACTGTAACCTTAAAGCTGCACTCTCACAGATTTATCATTTTTACAACTTCTTTATTTTTTGTCTTGGAAAGAGCAAATTTTTGCGTAAATATCTGCAAACCAATGATAAAAGATTGCTGACAAAAGATGAGATCGCAGATGTTCATATTTCCGTTCGAAAACTATTGTTGTATGGCTTTAGCCGTTCCTAACGGTTTAAGAAAAATGCATTAAACATCAGTTTCGGAACTTGAATATAATAATCTACGATCTAAAAATTTTGTCAGTCTTATATAACTGGTTTCCATGGATTTTCGCAAAAATTGGCTCGTTCCAAGACAAAAAGCAAAATAGTTGTAAAAACGTTCAATCTGTAAGAGTGCAGCTTTAAGACAAATTCACATCAGTGCCGTAGCCAGCGGCATATTTTAACCGAGGCAGAAAATATTCTTGTGTGTGTGTGGGGGGGGAGTCCGAAAATGTGTTGGTTTCTAGATCATCTGTGGTGTGCTCATGGATGTTTTCTGTTTCAGTTTCAGTCAATTATTTTACCAAAATGTTCATTAAATTTTATGATTGACAGTGCCGTAGCAAGTCTTAATAGGTATGCTGAGTAGTGCGTCCTGGCACGGATTTATGGTATAATTGGTCCGTGGTCATGGGCGACACTTTCGGCCATAAAACAAATGATGTTATTGGCACTTATATATAAATAACGAACGAGCGAGAAAAAAACATATTTCGTATATATATATATATATATATATATATATATATATATATATATATATATCTACTTAGGGCATTAAGGTGACCGTATATTTTTTACGGCATTAAGGAGACAATTTGTATATTTTTTGTTTTATACTTTATTTTGCTTTTTTGTTGATAATTTAGTATTGAAATGATCATTTATTATGAGTACAAAATTTAGGCTTCTTAAATTAATTAACAAAAAATATACGTAATTTGCGGTCTCCTTAATAATTTGTAAGTATGTTGCAGGTTTTAAGGGGACAGGTATATATGTAGAAGGGTTTATGGAGACCAGTGTATATATAATATTATTTTTGAGGCATTAAGGGGACCATCCATATTTTATGGCATTAGGGGGACACATTATATATATTTAACTTTTGACAGTATAGGCTCCCGTAACCTTAAGAGACAACTTGGTAATAGTATTTTTTATAATTGTGTATAATAAATCCACAAACAATGACCAGTCGAAACGGGAGGACTGCAAATTTCATAGGATATTCATCGGAAATCTTTTACAGACCATCTCATTCATTAAATGCAAGTCAGATTCAGTCACTTGGTCTCTGTACCGTTTGATAAACAAAATATATAATGACCAGGGGCGGATCCAGGAATTCTCGTTAGAAGGGGGCGTTACTTAGGGGCGTTTGCAGGAGGATTGAGGGTTACTCAATCAAGTAATTTTTAACAATTTGTAGTCGGAAATGATGCATTATGTGTATATTTTATTATTTTCTTCTCATATATTGACACAAAAAGTAAACTTGGACGATTTTAGAGGGAGCGCACGCCAACTGCACCCCTTCTCAATCCGCTAGTGAATGGTGACATAATATTTGATATAGTATGGTTAAATAGAACTTTCAGTTGAATTATATAGAAACTGTAAATGCTAAATACAAGTTCTGTGCTTGTAAAAAACAATAAAAGTTTCGTCTGCACACGAATGTGTCTGTTAACGCTTGAACAGTTATATAGCTCATGATTAAAGAACATTGTTCATTGGGTTCATTGTGACCCATGGAAGTTTTTTTTTATTAAATTCCAACTTCCCCTTAAATTTTACTTGCCTAAAAGTTTAACCTAAGTCAATCAGGGGCCATAACTTGTATTAAGGATATGGAGTTATGTTACCTCATTGGCTTATGGTCCTGAACAATTGTGTGAAGTATTAAGTCAGTTTAATGAAGGGTATAGAACGCCTTAACCAATAGGCTACGGAGACGGTTTTAATGCATGTACTCAATTGCAGATTCAGGGGGTGTTGGGGGGGGGGGGGGGATCGGTCCCAGCGCGCGCGCCGCCCCCACCCCTTTAAATCGTCCGTTTATAATACGTTCTCAGTCAACATCGGGAAAAATACAATATTAAGATTAAATTTGCTCTATTTCGGACTATAAATGAGGGGAGTCTAACCCCCACCTGGGTCCAACATTTTAAGCCATTCAATTTCTGTTCTGAGGGAGGGGCGGATGTGGAAAGATTAAGCCCATGAGTTTCACGTACCCCTTCTTAAGTCAATTCCTGGATCTGCCACTGATATCTGTAATCGGATTTTTGTTTTATAATGTTATAGTTCCTTTAAACAGTTTAAACCTTTTATGGCATCAAAATAAACAGACGCATGTTCAGTAAAAACATACTCTGTATACAACGTTCTCGTATATTTTTCCTCGTAATGCATCTGAAAACACTTACATGTATATTTATTTTACTCCTTGGTACTGAAACTGCCGAAATAATAGTAACCAGGTTGATTTTCTTTTATACTTCAATTGCATTTTTAAAAAACCGATTAAAGTATTAAAAATTGATCTTGTTCAAGTTGGGAGCAAGCACATGGGGGTGCAGATAACACATAGAATCAAAAACGGATCGCTTATCCACTCGCCCACAGGGACTCATACTAAGGTGTTGAATATTTTAACCTTAATGGAAGTTATTGGTTTATCACGTGATTATGTCAATCAACTGATTGTGCAACAGCCTTTTGTTGAATCGGGTTAGTAACGCATTTCAAAATTTTGGACTTCAAAGACTATATTTTAGCACATATCAACATTTATTGAAGGGTTTCAGCCATCAATAGCTTGGCTTTAACACTTCGTTTGATTCGCCATACTATATTTCGTAATAACAATCTATAAAATCCAAGTAAAAGATGCATTTTCAAAACACTTAACGCTTCGCTTATATTCACTCAAAAACTCATGTTCGAAAGATTAAAAAAAAGTATGTCATAATCATATCCTCTTTGGCGGCTGAGTTTCTTAATATTTAAATCTCTTATAAATTTGCCAAATAAAATTCAACATGGGTAAACAATTATAACAAATAACGTATTTTATGTATTGCAACATATTTATAAAAAGATAAAGTCAATTGAATCAAATGAACATTTTCAATGTACTTTCTTTCTCGCGGAAAGTGGACATTTCATCTTACTCCAACAAGTGTGGGGTATGGTTGATTCTCTTCGTGACTGAAATCAACTTTTTTAAACACTTGGTGCATTTCAAATCTAGTCCATATAAACAGCCCCTTCAGATTCTTTGACGATTGCATTTCCATGGGAGATCACTGCGTATGATAAACATACAAGTGTTGTTTAGCCACACTGTGGTTTCAATTATGTCAGGGGTGTAGCTACCCCTCTATTCATGTGAATTCATAAATGTGCTGGGGGGTTCAGGGGCGTGCCCCCTCAGAAAATTTTGAAAACCATGGTGCAATCTAGTGCATTCTGGGCGTTCCGATGTGCATTATTTAGTACTGGAAAATAACCAGTTTTATATTCATGTAGTCAAGTTCGCATACTGCAACTTTGGTTGATTTTTTTTGTCAGAATCATGTGGATTCAGCCGCGTATTCACGTATAGGCGGCTACACGCCTGTATGATGTGCATATGAATGTATAATTTGGTTTAAATGATGCATCCTTAATGTAACACCTCCTTGCTGCTACACCAATAGAAACTTCATGTGATGTTAATAGTAAAAGAACTAGCACTGACGTTCCCATTTTTGTCTGAGTCATTTAAATAATAGATAACAAATTACAAGATAAACAAATTTGTTTTCACTTCTTTAATGAATTATATAAAAACATTGTACAAAGATATCATGACACTTTTAAACAATAAGTATGGTTGTCAATTAAACAGTATGCTAGCTTTAAAGATTTAGGCAAACCATTGGAATTTTACAGCGGTCTTAAAAGGTGTATTTAAAGCTGCAATCTCACCGATTGATCGTTTTGACTACTGGTACTCTTTTATTGTTTGTCTATAAATGGAGTATTTTTTGCAGAAATGTCTAGACCCAATTTGAAGTGATATAAGACTGCTGAAAAAAGATCATATTGCAGTTCATCATATTTATGTTAAAAAAATGATGTTTTATGACTAAAAGCATTACGAACAATGACTAAAAGCATTACGAACAATTTAATGTAAATGAACTTTTCGGCAGTTTTACCAAACATGTTTGATTGGTTCTATCGTGAATTATCTAATATGACTGAATTAAAGGAATGATAACCAAATCAGCCGATTTTGAGACAAGTTTGTGTCTAAACTGACAATCTGTAAGAGTGCAGCTTTAAGTGTTGATCTAAAGCTTCATATACACATTGTTATATTGTCAATAACTGTTTAAAAGGTCTCATGTACTAAATAAGATAATAATTTTAATAATATCTAAAATTGATTAAAATAAATAAAGTACCATTATACCTATTTCTTAATAGTGCCGTTTCTCATCTGACAATACCATTCAAAGCCATCATTTCAACTAAGAATTTATTTTTAACTTTCAACTTTTCTATAGCATATGCAACAAAATATACCAAAAATACAAGCCATGAACAATATGATTGTTCAACTTGCATTATCTTTGACCTTTTGATATGACCATTTTCCAGTTTTGTCTATTTGTAAGTTGTGCCCTGAAGAATAAAGTATGACTGTATGAATCAAAAACAAGCAATAAAAACACTAAAAATATGCCCCAATCCCTGTAATTTCTAATACAGTAGTAAAATCAAGCAATTAAACATTTAGAGCTGCACTCTCACAGATATACCGTTTCCACAACTTTTTTTGTCTTGGAATGAGCAAGTTTTGGTGTAATTATCTGCAAACCAATGATAAAAGATTGCTGACAAAAGATCAGATCGCAGATTTCATATTTCCGTTCGAAAATTAATATTTACTAACGGTTTAAGAAAAGTGCATAAAAAACATCAATGTTTTAACTTAAATAGAAAAATCTGGGATTTAATTTTTCGCAAAAATTGGATGGTTCCAATCCAAGACATAAAATGAAAAAGGTTGTCAAAACATCCAAAGTGTGAGAGTGCAGCTTTAACGTTTGAAAGTGTTTGCCTCGTGCCCCTAAACAGGGTTTAATTATATCATATGCCCAGTGGGCTTGTCCCTGTATATTTGATTGTATGATTGCAGTAATGGATACTGGTCTAATTATCTTCTGACAATTTTTCACCAATTTTAAAGAATGAGAAAACACATATTAAGCTCATATAACACTGTACAATTTAATCTCATTCATTAGGTTGAGAAAAATTCCCTAAAAATATTAATTGTGGAGACATATCTTATTTAAATACATACAGGAAATGGCGACATCATTTACCCTTTAGTATGAAAAAGGCAGTTTCCTGATATTTGAATAGCGGTTTTTTATTTAAGCATCTCAATTCATAGTATGTTTACGATTGTTTTCAAAATAGATTCACACTCTTGATAAACTTCTTTTCCTAGTTTCAACTTTTGAGACTTTTTGATGAGCCTGCACCTTCCCCCTCTTATGCAGTGGCTTCAAGCAATAAAGCTACCAGCTCAAGTTGCACAGCTGGTGAACAAGACTGCTGGTAGTCGGCAAACTGCACACTTGATGCCATGATAAATCATGTCCATCGACTTCCAGAATGAAGAAATGACAGCAGCACAGAATTGATTTCAACTGGACCTCTCTGTACTTTCATCACCTTGTTGTAGTCAAAGACTATGTCTTAGTGTGCAGTGCGGGATCTTGAGAAGCTTTCTGCTCGTCTGATGAAGTACGTTTGGCAGATTGTGACACTCCTATCTACTCATATGGCTAGACACCTGTGATCTATGTCTTCTTGTGTGTGCCCAACCATCACCTGAAGAGAATTTAGAGGAAGTTAGTGCTTGATTACAAGTCAATGTGACAAAACAAGGTCTTTCATTTATGCCACCAAGAACTAGTATTCCAAGTTTCATAACTCGTATGTTAACTCAAAGCAATTGAGCAGAAACTGTTTGGTAATTAATTTTAAGTCACTGCTTCCACTTATACTGCAAGTAATATTGAACGTGAACCGCCTGACCCAAATGCAATTCTAAATAATTTTTATGTGCAGAAACCTTAATCCTATTGACATAAAAGTAATCCAATTGTATGTCTTCACAAAACATTCTACAACAATATTTGTCAATTTAACTCAAAGATTGATTATTGTTTTTTAGTCAGACAAACACAGAGATGGCCCTATATCGCTCACTTGAATTGAGAAAGGATTCTAACTTAGTTATTGTTTGGACACTTACTGAACACTTTTGGTCTGACTTTATAATGCAGCTGGTGAAAATATTAAAAGTCCCTTAATAATGGGCTTACAAAAACATAAAAAAAATGTATTTGTTTAAAAATTACAAAGGGCCATAACTCTTACAATATTTAAGTTTGTATTGAGCAGAATAAAAGGCTTTGACTAAAATACAACCTTAAAGCTATATTTACAAGTAAAACAAAAAAATCTACAAATATGTTTTTAGTATCTGGTTTTTGAGAGTGAATGATCAGAAGAAAACATCACACATTCACAATCATATTAAATAATAATTTAGTTTTTTTAAAATTATATTATATTTCAAAAACACTGCAAAAGACAAGACACTTACGTTTCAATTTCTTGATTTAATACAGTGATGATTATCAATTCTTATGAAGGGAGATGGGTCTTTTTTACACTCTAACCAGTGCAACTTGCATGTTCTTAGTTGCTCAGTTATTACCTTTCTTTAAATTCTCCTCTTGATCTGAGCCACGCCAAAATGATGGGAGATGCTTTTGTTTTTCCATCAGAATGTATAGCACCTCTGTGTTTCTGTTTGTCTCCTGAAATAGTAAAAGTTTATTAATAATAATAACAATAATAATAATCAGTGACTTTTATTGAAATTATTTTCACCGATTGTGCCTTGCACATTGGGGAACAAAGTTGACTTCTGAGGAGAAGATTTTTCCATTTAGACATATAGCAAAAAAATAGCTCCGCACCCTGGAGCATTGTTTTTTATGAATCAATATCCAGTGAAGAAAATTCATACAGGGTATTGAAACATATTTTGCTTCAAATGAAGACTTTTACCAAAGTTTGATTGAGAGTTTAGTTTCACATCGACAAGTCTTTACAGGTCTATTAAAGCTGCACTCTCACAGATTGAACATTTTGAAAAAGGTTATATTTTTTATCTTGGAATGAACCAATGTATGCGAAAATGATGACAAAACAATGTCTTTGAATTCCCGTCAAACATGTCCGAACCAAATTCAAACTATGGATAATCACTGTCATTCACAATGAAATTCAGCACTTCTTGCCCAGTATATATACCCTTACTTTAAGCAGAAGGCAAATTAAAACAAACACACTTGTCCGATATTTAATCAAACTTTAAATGGTAGTAGGATTGTCATTTGTTCACGTAATTTTCAAGAATCAGGAAGTGGGGAACATTATAAAGCCATTTAACGATACAAACAAGACGATTTTCTATTGAATGTACAATAGTAGTACCGGGGTAATATGCAAATAGTTATTATCTCAAGAAAAGGACATCAAGACCTGTTCATTTACCAGTAGCATCTGACAGTCAATAATGGTTCTGAGTTTAAAGAGCATAATTTCCATTTTATTGTTTGTTTAATCATTATATATTTAACACCAGTTGTGAAGAAGGAGTTATCATTATATAAGATTATATTATCTGGCAGTGGTTGAAAATGTAAAGTGAGACCAGTTTTTTACCTGTTATTGAACAAACTGTTATGTTGGCAGGACTGTCCTCCTCAGCAATGCAAAGAACAGCAATGACTGGCTGGCACTCTGTAAAATGGCGATTAAAACATTTTGTCCAATTAAAACTGTCCCTTTCTAAACAATCCATCAGCAATATATATAAATGAGCTGCGCCATGTGGAAATGTATCTTGGGAAGTTTCCATTCCATGTAATGATGTCATAAAGATGAGCAGAAGACATTACTTACAATGCAGTAAAAGTTCTTACTTTAACAGTAAAGATATCTTTTTTTGAGAAAATTTATCAAAGTGAGCTCTTTTATGTCATGTTTCTAAGTCTTGTACACATCTATGTTACATATATAAATAATAAACAGGAATAAAATGAGGAGTTGTGTACACACTTATTCCTCTTTATGTACTGTGTAACTCAAGAATAACAATCCATAATACTAGTAAATCTCTAGAATTCCCTTACTTTTCTCGCTGTACAAAAATGAATGAGGAGTTGCAAACAAGCAGGGCCATAAAACTTTTGCAATTTAAACTGTACCGCAACAGCAATTTAAAGACAGTGATACTCATTGATGGAATAGGCACTTAGACAGCTACATTTTCTGAGAAATGGTGATCAGACTAAATTCTCCAGAGATAATTTATAGATTTATTTGAAATAAAGAACATGTTGCAGTGTTTGTGTTAAACTTGTTACTTATCCCTGATTTAACACAATCATTACCTTCAAAATGGTGATAAAATAAAAACAAATATACCTTATTAAACACTGTTTACTATCACATCTGTACCCCCCCCCCCCTTCTTACATACTTAAGCAGCTGTTACCAAGTAAAGAATGAAAGGTCAAGGCCAATTATAAACCATGAACCATGAGAATCCTGTTAACTAATTTGATTTTAAATCACCCAAAAGGCTTTCTACACATAATGGTTCCTTAATTTAAATCTAGTCTCCAAAGGTGTCACAGTTGTGATTTCATTGAAAGACTTGAGATACGTTATTTAAAAAAATGACGAAAGGAAAGCTTAAACGCAGAAGTCTGGCCGGGTATATGAGCCAGGAAATAAATACGCAAAAGCTCACCATGCTGCTAAGGAGTCTTATATAATTCCCGGCCCCAGTTCAGCTGGAGATGTTGATTCCACACGGCTGGAAAACCGGCCCAGTGCACCCAAGCTTCACCATCGGCAGTATCTGCAAAAGGAGGGTGTAAATCTGGGAAAACGCATTTATAATCAATTTGCGAAAGTTCTTATCCGTCATAAGTAGTGAACATGTATGTGGCTTATAGAACATCTGAAATTAAGTTTAATGAAGGAGACAAAGTTCGGTCTGGGATCTAAACCTGGATTTTGATGCTGAAATTGTAAGGGCCGAATTCAGAACATCCACTCTCACTCACACTCCAACCACATTCCCGTAAGGGACACTCAAATGATCACTTGAGTGGAATATGGGGAGTGACACTCAAGTGATCTGTTCGTATTCACACGCCTTGCTAACACTCCACTTCATCAAGTGAGCAATACAGTATATAATTATAATGTATGTTTACATGATCATATCGGATTATCTGTTTGACTATGGTGATGTTTACATTATACATTGTAAACATATGTTTATTTGAGATTTGAGTACCTTATTGTTAGTTATGGCAACAAACAAATGATAATAAGTGTTATTCTGAAACTGAAATTTACATTTTAAAACAATTGGTTAATAAAAATAAACGTTTCGGGTTGTAAATAACTGTTGCAAAATACGTTTAAATGCATGTTTTCTGTTGTCGTTGTTGTTGCTGTTTTAAATATGTAGCCGTTTTCCATTGTATCACGTAATTTAAATATGTATTCATATATAATCTTGCATTGTTTGCATAATCTACAATTATTTTAGCATTGTTTTAGAAGAAAACTCATATAAAAATGCTCTGAAGTAGAAAACAATTTAAGGCCGCTAATGTATGACTAAAAACATTGATTTATCAAACAATTGGTTAATAAAAATAAACGTTTCGGGTTGTAAATAACTGTTGCAAAATACGTTTAAATGCATGTTTTCTGTTGTCGTTGTTGTTGCTGTTTTAAATATGTAGCCGTTTTCCATTGTATCACGTAATTTAAATATGTATTCATATATAATCTTGCATTGTTTGCATAATCTACAATTATTTTAGCATTGTTTTAGAAGAAAACTCATATAAAAATGCTCTGAAGTAGAAAACAATTTAAGGCCGCTAATGTATGACTAAAAACATTGATTTATCATATTTCCCATTTAAACCATTGAACCTTGAAATAGATAACAAATTCAGGCCGCTAGTCTGCCAACCTCACGCCGCTAGGCCGCTAACTTGATGCCGCTAAGATGCTAACTTCACGTACCTTTAGCTGCCTGTCTTTGCAGCCATTGATGAATTGCAAACATCAACATTGCTGGGGGTTCAAGATCATTGCGAAACAAAACAAATATATGATAGGCGCATCCTTTTGAATTTGTTTTGTTTATAGATGGCCACGTTATTGAATGAACATGTACTTCAATGGATTATCCCACTCTCTTAAATATTGTCTGGGAACGAGCATGTCCCTTATTTGTTCCAAATATTTGATATATTTAATCTTTTCTACTTGCCATGTACTGTTTTCACATACACTCATTCAATTCCTATTCAAAACCAATCCTCGAGGGCGGTTCAAGTGGCCTAGCCGAGCACTCACAAATGTCCCACTCACGCAAAACACTTGAGTCTCACTCACACCTGTGAATACGGATATACCTTTCACTCGAAAATATCTCGACCGTTATGTGATTACAGAGGATTAACTCATTGAGTGTGAGTGAGAGTGATTGTTCTGAATTCGGCCCTATGTTTTATTCAAATGATGTATAAACTTACTCGAGTACAGAGATATCTTGAAGTCTAGATTTATCGCTTACCTGAAGTTCGTAGGGCTACAATTGAGAGCTTTTCTGTAAATTGCAGGAACTGTCCCCATTAGGTGATTGGTGGTACCACTCTGCATTTCTTATCCACACAAAACACAGTGTATCTGAAAATGACAGAGAATGGCCATGCACTTATGAAAGCTATGCTAGAAATAAGCCGTTATGAGTGTATCAGATGACATTTCCACACAGAAATTGTGAGGCATCCAATACAGCAGTACTGACATCAATGACGAAAACATATATATCTGTCATGGAGCTATGCTGGTTCTGTGGCGTCAAAACCACTGCAACTGGGCAATTCACTAGAAACATCTTTTCAGAAAAAAGAAACAACCAATACTGGGTAGCCTTTGTCACCCAGTGAACAGCCAGAGCATCTAGTTACTTTGAGCATCTATTTACTTAGAAGTAGCCACATTAAGATCTCAAATTAACAAAAAAGTGTATCCGTAAGCTTTCAAATACTGAACGAAGTGCAACTTTGAGGGGGGCTGCGAGCAAATATTGTCAAGGGCAGAAATCTCGCAGAAGTTTGAAAAAGATTATGCAAAGCTCTAGCTTGATGATTTTGGCCCAATTTCAAATTGTTACTCAGTAACACGCGGCATAAATTTAATCTAACATCAATATAGTTACACAGGAAAATAGGAAATAGCTTTAAACTCTAACATTCATGGCAGAGTGTCTGATGACGGTCCAGTATGCCAACCAGGACGGAGAATATGTGAAGCATGCACATACACACCTTTACAGCCCAACATTTGGTTATGGTTTCACAGTTATTCATTTACACAAACTCACAATCAATCAATCAATCAATCAATCAATCAATCAATGCACACCCACCTGGAAAGGTACAACATCCTTTGGAAGAGATGAATCTTGCAGTCTGGTAGACGGTTGCTGACTTAACTTTATTGTCCCAAGCAGCAACTGCAATTAGATAAACATGTTGATGTTCGCACTAAAACAAAGTTTAGTATTGAGTAAAATTAAACATGCAGCCTGTTGGCTGGGGTAACATATCTAAATCCCCAAATGGATGATCTGATCCCAACAGATCAGCAAAACACAAATTGTATTGTTGCGTGTCCGGGGGGGGGGGGGTTCTCAGTTTGCATGTTGTGTACTGAAAAGTTCCAGCTTTCCATGACACTCGCAATAAACCTATCCATGAATTAATACAAATTAACAAATAACTACCAGGTAATTATGGAAATATAAATGTCATTTTTTACTTGATTGATAAATACAACTTATATTGCAGTCAAACTGGATAAAATATCAGAAAAATGTGTCCTGTTCCAAAAAGTGTGTTTTGAAGTTGCAGACAATAGTCCAAAGACCAAGAATTTAGTGTTTAGACAGGAGCAGGCAAATCTTAAAAAAATGTCAAAATTTTAATAAAACTAAAATTGTACAAACCTAAAATAAATCATGTGTACACTTGAAAATACATACAAGGATACAATGTACACATAATCAAACGCTACCTGAGAGAATCATTTTTTTTCAAGAACTACTTGAAGGGGTACTGTGACCCGCAAGCATTTCGTTGTGGGCGGACACCTTTAAACCTCTTTCCCACACATTAATTAAACACATCTTATGTTTTGTCAGTCCCGGTTTTGATGACCAGTATAAATCTAAAAGCAGTTTTTCTGCCAATATTTACCCAAATGATTTGAATGAATGCTTAACAAGAAAGTGCAGTGTACACAATCAAATAAAGTATTTAGTGTTCCAGAAATAACGAGCAATCTGAAATCTGACCCCTTACATTCCTTAAATATTCACAAAGAGTTAAGTTCAAATTTAAGCAACAAATATCACATTCAAGCAGAATAATTTCAAGCAAAAATGAGCAAGAAAATAGAAACCAACTGAATTGTATTTTCAAATGTTCCATCCGTGTTTGTTTGTTATCTTTTTATGATTCAAATGGTAAAAAATGGTGCAAATGTGAGAAGCTCTGAAGAAGAAAACTGATATTTTAATAGAAATAGTGATGAAATCACTGACATTATGTTTACTTAGCATCTAAAGCAACAGACCAACCAGACCTACCAGTATGCTAATCTATATTTAACTGCTAAATTTTAAAAACCCTAAACATACAGATAAGATCTGTGGCGCTGTTGTTAACATTGTGTGATTAAAATGCATATATTTTTGTTGGTGATTTGTTTAAATCCAAGATTTGTTTTCAGAAGATCAGCAATAATGTTTTTTCTTTGTCTCAATGAAAAATGTAATGTTCATGTTCATAAGCGCTGTTTTATCTGAGAATTTCCCTTGGTGTGAACCGCTTACTGTGTCCAAGTTATCCAAGCTGGATCTAAGACATTACTACAATATGGGCAATTTGCTCTGCCATTTTTATAGATAATTGTGTATTCCAAAGGTATTCTTTTGGTACATTGAACTCACAACAATATTTGAACTCATGACGTCCAGCACCGCTGTCAGATTATCTAATCCAACCACTATGCCATTGCATGCTCTTTACTGAACGAAAGATAAATGAATACTCACAATTTTGAACAGTATTTCTTTGGTCACAGATAGCAACCTTTTAACCCCACTTAAACCTGTCTTCCCTATTTGGCAAACAGAGAATTTTTAGAAAATTTGTTATCTGATGATCCTGTAAATTTTGTGTGGATAGACTAAATACTATTCGAATTTAGTAAATCAAAACTAACATCTTGGGTTTATTCAGTGTAGACCCTAAAATATCAATTTTGATTTATAAGTATGTAGGTTTGTTCAAAAGCTCAGTACAGTTTACTTGTTAAGTTATCCGATTTCTGTAAATAAATGTTACTAAACTTGACTATAAAATACTGTAGGGGGGCGTGTCGTAAAGTTAAGAAAAAATCCAAATAATGCAACAGTCAATTGCAGCATGGGCCCCCAAGGTCCTGCTAATAGCGGGGACTTTGACTTTCGGTCCAGCCAATCCCAGGTAAAATTCCCGCTCTGCACAGACAAACGGCTGGTAAAAGCCTTGTCAAATGAATTATGGTCATTTCGTAACCACTCATTGTTGGTCATTTCGTAACCATTGTGTTAGTCAATTTGTAACCGTTAAGAAATCGAATGGTCATATCTTAACCGTTGACTCCTATAATTATGAGGAATTAATTTAATACCATTTGAATTTACAAAATAAGTTTACTGTAAGTATAAAACATAAAAATAACAACATAAAAAAAGTTAAATCTAGTAGTTGTATTCCTTCTTTATTCCTAATAGTTTAGTGCGATTTGCCAATAAACTCTTGAAACTATGACAAATAGAAACATTCACACTAGCTATTTTTTTATGTTGCGAAGGAAATATTATAAGTAGGCTGAATATTAAATGTAATAATTTTTTAATTCATAGATGTTCTACCATTGAGAGGAATTGTGACCTTAAGCCAATATTTTTTTAAATATATAGACCATATAACTTTAGAATTTCAATTTTTTTTAAATTGCATAGAAGTATTGTAAAATGTAGTGAGTTTGCCGAATGAGAGTATGCGCTTTTTATATGCTTATTGTATTAAAAATGTGCCGATGTGTTTAATTTTGTATCTTGTTATTGGAAATTAATACATTGGAAACTCACTAAACCGGAGTAAGTTTACTCAATATATTAACTGAGTTAACCTTTAAAGGCTTTTGTCCTCTAGGGACAGTTCAATTCTCCGACGTTTAGACGGAGGTTGAGACATGATTAAAGCACTTGCAAAAGTGATAAGCATAATTAAACATTTCTGCGTTTTTATAACCATCTTTTTTCCAAGTCTTGAAATAAAACAACTCTCGTAATTTAATGCTTGTTTAGTATGTTTGATAGTTTAATTAAAGCACCGCTCTAATTTGATTCAATCATAGAAGTCTTTAGATAAAACAACCCTTCAAAATGATCACTAAAAAACCGTTTCTAGTTCTTTATTTTCTGCAACAAACAAATAAATGTTTTAATCAATTTTCTTTTCACAAGTTTGATTATCGTTTGATTATCGCGCGACAGTCAATCCACAGCGCAATCATCATTATCGATTATCGTGTTAACACAACATCACAGGTGTAATATTTAACGACGTACCGGCTGTCAAAACAAAGTGACACACGATTCGCGAATTCCTAATACACAGAATTATTTTGACATGTTTGAACAAAACGTCCGGTTTCGTGAGGTAAAATTACGTTGACAACTAACAAATTTTCTCGATTTTTTTGTCCGGTATCCGGAATTCCGGGGTTCCGGTTTTGTGGAGATCCGGTTTAGTGAATTTCCACTGTACCATAACTAATAATTTTAGGCTGTTTTTTGTCGGTTTCGGATATAAAGTATGCAGAATATGGATCAATTGAGAAAAGAACAGAACAGAATTTTGTTCGTTTTAAACAATTCGAACAAATATTGTCAATGAAATAGGTCAAGAATGATCATTTATGTAAACGTAATTTTACTCAAAAATACATCACGATCAGTCTTAAATTATTGTTTATAAGTAAGCAAAATGTAAGAAAATAATTAACATATTTTGGTAGTATAACAAATCATTTCTAATTTAGCATTGGCTTGTTACTAGTGAGAATTTGAGTAATGTCTCCCAATAAGTGTCTCGGTTACTGTGCCATATACATCCACGTTCGAACAATACACTTAACGAGGTGCTAAGTGTACTATTTATCACCTTGTTAAATGGTGGTTACCATATGAGCAATTGATTTCTTGACGGTTACGAATTGACTAACAAAATGGTTACGAAATAACCAAGATTCAGCAGTTACGAAATGGTAAGGTTACAAATGACCAGATCCCCGTCAAATGCCCCTGGGGACATCCTAGGTTAGGCCCATTCCCAGTTTTCAGCGCAAAAACAATAACACCGCATTCACTCAGCACTGCTGGTCCACCTGGAACGTAAAAACATGGCCCATTTCCCCTGCTATCCCTGGTATAAACAAGACCTGCCTGGGGGCCATGGTTACAATTGACTGGTGCATAAATGTGGCAGAATAAGGGAAATATTTTATTGTTGCATTTATTATCAAATATGAGCATTTAAGACACATGCAAAAAGCCACAATACGAATTGGTGATAGTGTTCGTTCTGTTCTGCTATTCAAAGGTGATGAGAATGACTAATGACATGACATTGACAAACAAAATGTAAGGCATTTGTATCATTTCGTCTTTTATTTATTAAAATCTGAGATGTTA
The DNA here is from genome assembly GCF_026914265.1 of Mya arenaria. Taxonomy (NCBI): domain Eukaryota; kingdom Metazoa; phylum Mollusca; class Bivalvia; order Myida; family Myidae; genus Mya; species Mya arenaria. The sequence continues at coordinate 71,802,777 of NC_069129.1, read as the reverse complement.
AGGGAGCAAATCCCTTTTTAGATTGGAACATACCAAACAATAATAAGCGACGATGTAGTGGTAAACCAAGTTTGCTAGAAATCAATCGGGTTTCTCCAAAATACCAGCAAAAATTACACCGGATGTTGATACTAGTGATTTAGTTTCGGATGAACAAAATCCGGATAAATCATTTGCTTTTCATCCAAAGGGTGGACGATTTATACTACTGTACAAAAGTCATAAAAATAAACGAAAAAAAACGTTGAATATGTATTTTAAACACTTACCAAGTTACCATTCTCTTTCCGTAAGAGATGAACGCCATACTGCATAATTGCACGGAGATGGTACCACGGAGATACCCGAAAATTTCCGTTATATTCCGGAAAGTTAAATTTCTGTATACTTGAAAATTTGGATGCTGATGGTACACGAAATATCGAATTTCCTTATTTCTGTTTTTTATGGAATGAAACTTCGGGATAATATACAATAGGCTTTAAATAAAGTAAAACAAATAAAAAATGCTTAGTATATAGCTATTTTTGACCAAAATTATGATTTTTTCCCTGGTCGCCTTAATAGCTATTTTTATGGATACACAAATATACACACACAAAAGTTTAAGAATATTTTTTTAGTATTAAAAGATAATAAGATTTAAAACAATGAAATTATCTCGTAAATAAACATTCAAGCTTATCAACTTACTGTCAATGGACATTTTTATTGACATTTGATACATCAAATCTGGACTGAAAATATTAAGGAGACCAATTTTTGTCGCCTTAATCCAGCGGTCCCCGTAATGCCTAGATTAATATATATATGGTCACCTTAATATCTGTAGTAGATATATATATATATATATTAGGATTCAGGGACAAGCTAACCGGAATACAGAGGTCTTACATTAGTTTTAAACGATTTCTTCTTATTGCAAAACATGAAGAAAACATATACAGTTTAAAATTACATCAGATATATTTCAGATATCTGGGACGAATATACATGTTAATTTACTACCAGCAGATATCAATTAAATTTGTTTTCTGAATCGAAAGCCAAAACAATTTTTCTATGTCCGGAAGAATCCCACAATCGCAACATATCCATGCGGTCAATTGGAATGCTTTTATGAATAAACATTTAAACTAAACCATCGAGTCGAGTGTCTATCATGGTTGATTGTGTCCATGATTTGAGTCTTCTTAAAGCACTGAAACTGCGTTCGAACAGGAACCCGCAGGTTAAATTAAAATAACTGAACAATTGCATTCATGTTGGGGAAATAGTTTTCGTCACACATTTAAATTCCTTCTTTAAGAGACACAAGTTTTTTTAATGTTTTCATTTGAGTGTTTCCATCTAATAACTTTGGTTGAAAATTTGCTTATCATAGGAAGATCGTTTGAAAATGTTTGTTTGTTTTTGTCTTTAATTCTACACGTAAGGTGGTCATGTTTTTCAGGTAACAAATATGTTCCCTCTTAAACGTCTTCCAATCGTTCAGGAAATCGAGAAGTAAGGTGTTGAATTTCGTGGTCTAAAAGTGGATAGAAGTGATAAAGCTTATAATGGTCCAACACTTATGTATTTTTACCAGCATTTTTCCTGTGGTTTCGTCTACCAACGATGCGTGGTTTCCCTGGAACAATATTTATTTGTACAGCTATTCTCACTGACCTGTCATCAATCTTTTTAAAATAGTCGGATTTTGCTCGTATACATCTGAGGATATCATCAAGGTTGTAAGCTTCAATGTGAGCCCGTAAAAAGTAACAAGTCGCAGTCGTTGGCTTGCAAGTTAACAGACAGTGGTCTTATAAATGCCAATATATATTGCGTCAAACATGCCACAACAATAAACTCGAAACTTTCCATTGACCTTAAATAACTTAACGCATCAGAAGCTGACTGGCCAGATGATTCCTCAACAATATCACTTATTGCGTCGTATGTATGCTTATAATGAACCAACAGGTTACTAATGGAATCTATTCTCGATAACCATCTCGTATCAGAGAGTGTAGGGAGAGTCTGTTTTTTTGAAGCACATTGAAAGATGACAGCCTCGTTTTCCTCCTCACACTCTGATACACAGGCTAAAACGGTCGGACACTGCACAGGTTACTAATGGAATCTATTCTCGATAACCATCTCGTATCAGAGAGTGTAGGGAGAGTCTGTCTTTTTGAAGCACATTGAAAGATGACAGCCTCGTTTTCCTCCTCACACTCTGATGCACAGGCTAAAACGGTCGGACACTGCACAGGTTACTAATGGAATCTATTCTCGATAACCATCTCGTATCAGAGAGTGTAGGGAGAGTCTGTCTTTTCGAAGCACATTGAAAGATGACAGCCTCGTTTTCCTACTCACACTCTGATGCACAGACTAAAACGGTCGGACACTGCGCTTTACCGGACATATGTCTGTTAAGAATGTGTTTGTTTTTTTTTCCTTTTTGCAGTGTAGTGAAAAAATAGAGTAAGATGTTGAAAGGTGCTCACAAATTGCGAATTGGTGGAGCCTGAGTGCATGATGAGATAACATCGGCTCTTACAATGCGTAAAATGCTTAGCATGTGGAAAACGTTGAGTTATCCGAGCTTGAATGTCACTAACTTTGCTACTCATTGTCAATGCACCATCAAACCCTTTCCATCGCCACTTCGTTAGATCTAAGTTCCATTTTAGTAGGCTTTCAAAAAGGTCGTTTGTAATGGTCTCTGTATTACTCAGTGGCATTTCTACAAAACCAATGATTGCCTTACCAACAATATACCGCACACAAACATGACACTTATAGCAGTCGTTTCATCAGCCATGATGCTTAAAAATGGGGATTTCGACATTACATACAATATTTTCACGTATATAGTCACCAATACATGTAATTATTTCATTTTGGAATTGCGGCGATGTATACTTCGCATTCTTTGGACTACTTTTCAGATGGTAGAAAATGTGTTTCATCATATGTGCTTATCCAGTCGATAAAGAAGTTAAAATTGCCATCTTCGCGGTTTCGATCTTTTGACCACATCATCCCTCTTAGTGGAATTCCTCGTCATGAAAGTTTTATAATAACTTCAATTATGGCCATAAGATCATGTCTGTTTCAGATTATGTTATCGGGATAAGCTGTGCTCAACGTCGCATTTATTGATTCCGTTTTTCCTGTACAAACTTTTTATAAACGTCACACTAGCGGTTATCGCATGAATATGTGTTTTAGAGCAGTTGTGACTTGATACCGCTTTTAGCCCCAACAGCATTTTTCCAATCTTTAAATAGTGTACAAGTAAATTCTGTGTGTCTAGCATCTGTATGTGCAAACACAAACAAGGTGTACAATAAGCACCATCTTCACTATCGGAATACCGTAGCCGGTTAAAGTCCGTCCCAAAGAAATGTTGAACTTTCTCTGTTTAATTGCAGGATATTTGGACAGTTTATTAACATTGCAGTTACGAATGTTGAATTTCTCTTCATCCGACAACTGTCTTCGACGTGAAACCAATGTTGCTAAATCCGGACAAACACTTTACGTATGGAATAAAACATTGGAGCATGCAAAGTAGTAACGACATGAAGTGATAAATACAGGTGGTGTCTGCTTTCGAATTTTAGATGTTTTTGCATCACAACGACTAGTTTTTAGTACAAAGATGTTTTATTTATAGGTCATACTAGTTAAATACAGTTCTTCACAATGAATCGTTGTCGGACCTTAGTGTTACTTTATGCAAGTCGTAATGTAATGATTTTGTAACACTTACGTACATTGACCGTAAATCTTCGCAATGAAGAGGAGCATACCACTCGAGATCATTCGGAACTCCTCGGCCATTTATATCGAAAACAACCTCGGAGGTATGCTGGTACATCATGCAGTTAGTAGTTCGTATTTTTTTTAATTATATTATTAATTAAATGTAGTGTTTAAGAGTTGTATTTATTGATCTAAGTTTAAATTGATTGCCAGTGAAGTGTATTATTGCAAACATAATTAAGATTCCCAAGAGTTAAATCATAAAGTTTAACTGCTAAATAAAATTACTACGCGATCTACTTGCAGCGGACATAACGTACCGCTTTTTGAGTATGTAAACCGTCCAAATACTTCCGAGGTTGTTTTCGATAAAATGGCCGAGGAGTTCCGAATGCACTCGAGATGTGTCCAGGTCCATCACAAACCCAGACGCGATCGAGGAAAAAACGATTCTTGCCCTGTATGTAGCGATGTCTACCATTGTAGGGTAAAATTCATGCGGAATCTTTTGAACAATAGCGCGCGAGCAAAACTCGCTGCCGTACGGTTTTATACATTGAAGAGAGTCCAACAGAGCTCAATAACAGCGAGGATGGTGCCTCAACTTGCCTCAGGGTCTGTTGCTACAGCACTTTGCATAATTAAGTGTACATAGTTCTGTTATATTGTAGTGATGTCTCGAATTCAGATGCAAATTTTATTATTTTTCATTGCGTTTTTATGTATTTTTTTTTGCTCTGCAAATTGTGCCTCAGTGTGGCTACGGCGCTGCACATCATATCATAATATAGTTATTTGGTTTTGAAGTTTTTTCATACCATTCAATCTTCAAGATATTTAAATATCATATGTGCTCGTATTATATTTAAATTTGTGTACATCGTGTTTTTCATATAATTGTTTTGGTGTACATCTATATATTGTATTCGACTGTTTTAATATGTTTACGTTTCAATCTCTCTAGAGTGGAAATAAAGCGTATATATGCACTACTTATCATTCATACGAGCACCGCTTGAATTATGTCGGGGTATAAAAAGGTATAAGGAATAAACCTTTTTAATTAATATCAGATACAACTTCATTACAAAGCAATATGGCAACCCACAATAAATGCCTTACAAACATGTACTTCGACTACAAGAACATTGAGTCAATAATAGTTTTAAATGAAGAAATCTGAGAAAAGGTGCGTGTTTCAGCATTTTTTAATTTATAAAGTAAAATGAGTTTTAGCAACTCGTACAACAATACTCACAACACGACTGGGACAATTAATTGCCATGCATTTAAGCGCAAAATATAGGTTGATGAAACGATTTTATTTAATGCATTCTCGTGCATTAACAAATTAGACTTTAATGATCAAACCAAATATGAATATGATTAAGGTACAGATTAAAAGTATAAGCGATATTTTTGCTCTTTTTTAACTGTGGAATATGCGGAAACCTAGCTATTTATTAAAAAGAACATCTATTAAGTCTTATATTTTTATCTCTATCTCTAAGTCCAATGAGTTAAACATGATGTTGTATTTAAGGCTTTTGCACAAATCCAGTTATGACGTCAGTGTTAACCCCTATTTAGTTTTCCTTTAAAAAAAACAAAAAACAATGGTGCTTATTACATCATTACTGGCGACTTAACCTTGTCCAAGGCCGATTTTCTCTTGTACTCAGGGAATGAGAGAGCATTTTCTTCTCACACACATTTTTTTTTAACATACTCACCAAAACCTGTTCAAATATAAACTTACTAGTAACTTGATCCTTGTCTTAATGATAATACTCTTAACATGCGACATGCATAAACACGGTAAGGGCGTAAAGGGTACACTAAATATCATGCATAGACGTATGCATACCCTATACAACTACTTTAAACCTCTGCTGTTTTTTTAAATATTTTGAATTCTATATTGAAATCAAATACAACACATTATTCACCTGATAGCGTACGGATTTAAAACAACTTTGATACAAAACATTCATTTCATTTGCTTTTTATAGAACGGAATTTAAAATAAAAGGATATCTTTCGTTAGTAAACAATGTCGGAGAGGAAGCGCGTGTGTATTATCGGCGCAGGACCGTGCGGCATGGCGGCACTCTGCCACTTCTCGCAAGCAGCCTCTGACGTCCGACCGGAAGTTGTCTGTTACGAGAAGCAGGCGACATGGGGCGGCCTCTGGAACTTCACGTGGCTCACTGGTGGGATATAATAAAGACAAGTTATATTACATTAAAATATCAAAACCAAAGTAACATTCGTATTCATACCTTAAGTTCGCTATATTATTTACATTTGAATGTACATTTTCTTATATGTATCGTAGTTACATAATAACGTTATTGCTTTTTTCATGTACAGAAAGACGCATGCTCAATTTAACATTCAAGTTTAACCAGTTTAACTCTTAACTCCTATTTGTTCAGAGTCAAGTATCCCTAAGGATTAGTTTTCTTTTTAAGCTTCGATGGGAAACTTGACTTAATCTTGGATATTGAACCTTCAAAAAACCCTGAATGTTTATATATGATAATAGGCTAAAAATCCGGGTTGTGCATGGAAATAAACTTCGTTTAATTTCTGTCTTTATTAAATAAAAAAAGATGCAATTAAAGTTGATTCAGGGCATTAAATCACCTTATGAGATTTATCAAAATTATACCACCTTATGATATTAAATGAAAATGATTACACTCGAGTAGTTTATCGACTAGACTAAAGCGACCTATTTTTTGTACGAGAGCATGGTAGATAGTGCATGTCAGTGTGCACGATACAATGTCGTGTAGTTTTAATGGGACTATATAACAAGGCAAAAACTCTCAATACCTTTCATTTGCTGAGGTAGCTTCCTTTAAATGACTGCATCGTTTTAACAGTTGTTGGTTTTATTCGTTCGTTTGCAGATGATGTCTATATCCAGTCGCTGAGTACTTAAAATTACCTTTTATATATATTATATGTTATATTCACTTCTCTATTGTTTTCAAGTTGATGATAGCCCCGATGCGGCTAATGATTGTTTGTTTTTCTTGATGAATTTCGGGATAAATGTGAGGTTATGTGCATATAGAAGACGCCGCTGACACCAAATTTGGACAAAACCTAAAAAATAAACAGACTAAAAAGTGAATTTGTATGTCAAATTCACTATACATTGCGTCCATTGCATCTGTCTTCTGGATATGCCATTCAGACACTGAATGAACGCTTATGATTCTGTCACATTCCAGGGACAGACGAGTTTGGTGAGCCGTGTCACGGGGGCCAATACAAGCATCTGTGGTCCAACGGCCCCAAGGAATGTCTCGAGTTCCCAGACTACACGTTTGATTACCACTTCCGGTGTCCCATACCCTCCTTTCCGCCTAGAGCCGTCCTTAGGGATTACCTAGAGGGTAAGTTTTGTTAAGCGAAAATCATTTCCGAGTCCTCGACGAGTATAGTTTTTAGTTAGGCCTAAAAAAATAAATTGTTTGGTTAGGGTTACATCCTTTTCAAAAATAGGTAGGGTAGGTAGGCTTTTTATTTTTTTTTTTTTTTTTTTATTAGGCTTTATATTAGAATGTTATTTTCATCATTGGAGAATGGTGTTAAAGTTATCTCCTGTATAAGCATTTAAGGTTTTAAACTACACATTGAAAAGCAATTAAAAAAAAAAGAAAAAATATTTGTTTTTATTATTTATTTTTTTAGTTTTTCATTTTTTTGTTTTCAAACTGACTAAAAAACGGTAGGGTCGGTTCTATTCCGTAGGTAGGGTCGGGTAACCCGAACCAAATGTATTTTTATTTTTTTAGGCCTTAGGTAAAAATGTTTTGTTTCTCAGACACGGCCACATTCATTTGTTAACTCAGCTTTTATATGTTTCACCGAATGAAGTTTCGTTGTATAATTTAGGAACAATTTCGATTCGAATTTTCTGTTTTGAACAGGTGTTGATTTTATGCCCCCAAAGGTGGGCATTTTAAAATCGCACCGTCCGTCAGTCCGTCCGTCCGTGTGTTCGGCACAATAACTCGTGTCCGGGCTGTAACGTTCTCTTGTATGGACATATTTTAAAATAACTTGCCACATGTGTTCGACATACCAAGACGACGTGTCGTGTGCAAGACCCGTGTCCCTACCTCGAAGGTCAAGGTCACACTTAGTGTTAATTCACAATGATATGCTGCAAATAAGTAGATAGAGTAATGTTGTCGTGTCCGGCCTGTACCTTTCCCTTGTATGGACAGATTTTAAAATAACTTGCCACATGTGTTCGACATACCAAGACGACGTATCGCCTGCAAGACCCTTGTCCCTACCTCTAAGGTCAAGGTCACACTTAGTGTTTATTCACAATGGAATGCTGCATATAAGTATATAGAGTATAGGTTCTCGTGTCCGGGCTGTAATTTTCCCTTGTATGGACATATTTTAAAATAACTTGCCACATGTGTTCGACATACCAAGACGACGTGTCGTGTGCAAGACCCGTGTCCCTACCTCTATGGTCAAGGTCACACTTAGTGTTTTATTCACAATGGAATGCTGCATATAAGGACATAGAGTATAGGTTGTCGTGTCCGGGCTGTAACTTTCCCTTGTATGGACAGATTTTAAAATAACTTGGCACATATGTTCGACGTACCAAGACGACGTGTCGTGTGCAAGACCCGTGTCCCTACCTTTAAGGTCAAGGTCACACTAAGTGTTTATTTACAATGGAATGCTGCATATAAGGACACAGAGTATAGGTTGTCGTGTCCGTGCTGTAACTTTCTCTTGTATGGACAGATTTTAAAATAACTTGCCACATGTGTTCGACATACCAAGACGACGTGTCGCGTGCAAGACCCGTGTCCCTCCCTCGACGGTCAATGTCACACTTAGTGTTATTCACAATGGAATGCTGCATTTAAGGACATAGAGTATAGGTTGTCGTGTCCGGCCTGTAACTTTCTCTTATATGAACATATTTTAAAATAACTTGCCACATGTGTTCGACATACCAAGACGACGTTTCGCGTGCAAGACCCGTGTTCCTCCCTCTAAGGTCAAGGTCACACTTAGGTGTTTATTCACAATGGAAACTGCATATAAGGGCATTGAGTTTAGATTGTCTAGTCCGGGCTGTAACTTTCTCTTGTATGGACATATTTTAATATAACTTGCCACATGTGTTCGACATATCAAGACGACGTGTCGTGTGCAAGACCCGTTTCCCTACCTCTAAGGTCAAGGTCACTCTTAGTGTTTATTGACAATGGAATGCTGCATATATCAGGACATAGGGTATAGGTTGTTGTGTCCGGGCTGTAACTTTCTCTTGTATGGACAGATTTTAAAATGACTTGCCAATGTGTTCGACATACCAAGATGACGTGTCGCGTGCAAGACCGATTTCCCTATCACTAAGGTCAAGGTCACACTTAGGTGTTTATTCACAATGGAATGCTGCATATAAGGACATAGAGTATAGGTTGTTGTGTCCGGGCTGTATCTTTCTCTTGTATGGACAGTTTTTAAAATGACTTGCCACATGTGTTTGACATACCAAGACGACGTGTCGCGTGCAAGACCCGTGTCCCAACCTTTAAGGTCAAGATCACACTTAGGTGTCTATTCACAATGGAATGCTGCATATAAGGACATAGAGAATAGATGTCATAACCGGGCTGTAATTGTGTCATGTATATGACAGATTTGCAACAAAAACTTGGCACATGAGATCCACATGCATCAAAGATCAGTGTTTGATCTTTAACTCTTCATGTACTGACAGTGTTCATAGGTAAATGTCACATTCGGGGGCATTCGTCACATACTGTGACAGCTCTTGTTTTATTGTGAACTCCTTTATCCATTTTTATTATTTACATATGCTTTATATTGACTCATCATACAGGCCGATGGACAAATGGAGACGAAGATCTTCGCAAATATATCAAATTCACTACTGTCGTCCGCAGCGTCGTTTATAATGATGCAAGTCAAAACTTTACTGTCGTCTCAACGGACCTTCAAGCCGGCGTGTCTAGCACGGAAGTGTTCACTCACGTTATTGTTGCAGTCGGCATTTTCAACGTTCCAAACAAGCCTAATTTTGATGGTATAGACAAGTTCGAAGGTCGAATCATGCATTCCCATGACTTTCGCGACGCTAAAGAGTTCAAAGGTCAGCGTCTGTTAGTCGTCGGCGCGAGTTATTCCGCGGAGGATTTGGCCTTGCAGTGCCTCAAGTTTGGCGCCAAAAGTGTCATTTGCACGTGGCGCACAAAACCAATGGGCTTCAAATGGCCAATAGGAATAGAAGAGCGCCCACTCTTGCAACATCTGGATAACAATACGGCGTACTTCAAGGATGGCTCATCAGCGGAAGTGGATGCCATTCTCTTGTGTACCGGATACCGGTACGCATTTCCCTTCCTGGAGGACAGGTTGCGGCTGCAGTCTAGGCTAACCATGTACCCGGACAACATGTACAAGGCGACCTTGTGGCTTGGAGGCGGTGGAGGCCGTCTGTTCTATCTGGGTGTCGAAGACCAGTACTTCACATTCACCATGTTTGAAACCGAGGCTCTTTGGTGCTGCAGGTACTTGGAATCATTACACAATGATTTAAGTTTCAATCTGGAATCAAAAAACAGTTCAAGTCGTTTATGATTTAGACCCTTAAGGTAATGCGTTGTTTCGAGTAACGTAGTGATGGCTAGTTGGCTACATGTACTGGAAACTATTTTACTTCAGTAAAATTTTAAACGAGGTTAGTGGTCACCATGTGTAAGTAAAGTATTTATATATGCACAACTTTGTTATCTGTCTTGTCACGTTTTGAATGTTTCACTTGTATTTAGATACATTATGGGCACCATATCAGGCGAACCGAAGAGCGAGGCTGAGATGCGTGGGGACGCGGACAAATGGGTGAGCAGAAGAAACGGGCTGAAATCGCCCAACGATGATATTGACTTCCAGGCGGACTTTATCGCAGACATGAGCAGCGCGGTTGGGTACAACCCTGAAGAGCAGAAAGTGGCAGACATGTTACACAAGTGGAAACGTGACAAGGTCGTGGATATTGTAAGCTATAGGGACAAGAGCTTCAGGTCTGTGTTCTCAGGAATTGAAGCTCCTCTCCTCAAGCACAGGTGGTGGAAAGTCTTCGACGACAGCAAAGATGCGTTTTTGAAGAACACTGAATAGAACGGTCCCTTTTTGCTTATCGTAGTTTCTGCAAGAAAATTAGTATTGTGATGCAGTCCATCAGACGTCTGACTTGGCATTTTAATTCGATGCTTATAATGTAACTAATGTTATCTTCTTTTTGTTTTTCCGAATACTTTTTCATATTTGTTGAATTTGACGTCATTGTTTTGGCAACCACATCATTTGATTTTTTGTTCATTTAGCCATTAGGTTTTATGATAATGTTTTTAATTGACAGCATAGGCAGTAGTTACTGTAATAACGGGCGAGTAGATAAACAGTTGTTATGCTTATAATACTCTTACATATATACACGTATTAATTGGATTGTTGTTTTGAGTTTCACTTGGTTATCACGTTATATGTTGTTGTTGTTTTAAAAATTCCTTTCAATAACCAGGAATTCCGCATGTAAAAGGAAGCCAATATCAATGCTTGTACGTTGTAAACGTCTATCAAAGAGTTAATTTAACAATTAATAAAGCAACGGTGTTGGGTCTTAATACACAAAGAACACTAGGAGTCCTGCAACTGGCAGCAGCAACAAGAACAACAACCAAAACAACAACAACACAATCATCACGACCACCAACAATCTTAAATACAAAAGCGATATAACATCACAACGGCGTGACATAGCACACAGTAACATAAGAATATGAGGGTATCAATTATAGTTATTACATGTAATATTGATGAAAACAGTGTGCTCGGTTTTCGGAGGACGTCGACATCGTGGTTTTGCAATATTTTCGAGATTTTTCTGTTCATTAATTTTGTATGTACACTTGATTCCCATTGGTTTATTGTGCCGTAAAGAGTGAAGAGAAACACGACTACAGTTAACCAAAGTAAATAAACGCTTTTGAAATGGTCTTACATAATGCTCGTCATTCAGTAAGTTCCCTCTTTGTATCCCCCGAGGGCGGCTCTGTGCACAAGGAGGGTATGAGACATCGGAAGTGGTTGTAAAACGTGTAGTGTGGGAACTCGAGGCACCCCTTGGGCCCCTTGGACAGCAAGTGCTTGTATTGGGCTCCGTGGCACGGCTCACCTTAGTGTCTATCCCTGGAATGTGACACAATCATAAGCGTCCACTAAGAGCTAGGAAAGGCACATGCTCACCTATGCTATTAGAGAACTACGTTATGATATAAAGAGTGAATACGATACAATTTTGCAGTTTTAACTATATTAACTATCTATTTTCCGCATAAATAAAACGCGGGGTATTGTCATAGCTTTTGTTTCGTCGGCGTCGTCAGCTTCGTTTATGAAATTGGTTAACGTTGGTCATTTGTTAAATGTATGGCATGTAACAACTATCTGGTAAGCATATTTGTTAAGTTGTTCTGCAAGGCAAAACAAAAAAAGAAATTGCAATACATGGCAGTTAACAAATGACTGAAAACTATCAATCGTCTGATTTACGTCTCAGTAACCAAATGTGCACATTTAAATGCTTAATTTATATTTTGTAAGGCCATTATTTCGCAAAATAAATAAAACTTAAATGCGATCATTTTGATAGATGCATTAAGTGGTAAACTTTAATGGTGCTGTTTATAAAATAACATTCACAAGGAAAACACACACTTATTTTTTATGTTTAGCCGGGAATATTTTTACCATAAAAGTAAGATACAAAATAATACCAAACCGTCCTTTTCCTTCGTTTATGAAAAAACCCATATCCATTCCAATTGCAACAATTACAGAGAGTAAGCAATAACAACAAAGTTATGCTAAGTGTTATGTTCAACGGTTCAACTATTTTGAGATGGATCTGAAGGGCGGATTTAAGAGAAAACATAATTATGCCTAATAAAATACAATGTTAAATATTTTGTCCATAAAGAAATTGATCAGCATATGGGGATTGTATTGGTTCATAGAAATAATTGTCGTTAGTGGGAGTTGGTTGTAGTTTCGAAAGAAAACTAAGAGAAATGTTCCAAATATGACGTTGGTCCTCAATAAACGAACTTGTCAACGACTCGTTACACTTACTACATGAGCCAGCATTTCGGCCACATGACAACTTGATAGAGGGATCACTACATAGAAACCTTGACATTTCTCCACCTTGGAAAAGTCAGTGTACAATGTGTAACGAGGCAAAAGTCCACGAAAGAACAACCAAGGATTCTATACTCGATCATTGAATATGCGCATTTCCCTCTCAAATATTCAATCAGGCAATTCGATGCTCCTTTGGGGTAAAAGTATGTTTGTATTGATATGTTCATAGATTCAGGTATAAAACTATACTCCAGACTGGTGCTTAAAGTTAGATATAACTTTACATTTTAATTAGCATGAATGAAGTTATATAAGACCTAAAGCACATTCTATTAGGCTCTTAATAATACTGACATTGCCTTCTATCAGGAAGACAAAATCCAAAATATTTGCATAATAGATTCTCTATCGGGATACTTTAATGCTCTTTTAAACAAGGTATAAACAATAGGTTATGTAGTACCATTATTTAAAAAGTGTAATCCAAAACTTGTCAGTCAGTTATTCAAAGTATGCACAAGGGAAACTATTGATAAATAACAGATTAAATTCTTTGACAGGAAACCACTTTATTCACACTGAATTTCATATGTATTAAATAAAGAAGACCTACATTTTTTTTTTTAAATTCTCAACATTATATGCATTTTTTTTAAAGTCTCTACATTATATGCATTTTTTTTTAAATTCTCTACATTATATGCATCGCCTGGTAAACCGCCCTGTCACTGTTGGCACATTTTACTCATTTTCAGGTAAATTACGGGTACCATTCCAATCGAACCGAAGAGCAAGGGAAATATGAATAAAGATACTTTATCGCTGACCTGAACGGTACTGTGGGTTACGGTCCGTGGCTCCGTTTCAATTCAGGTCGTATGGCTTTAAACTTCTAGGCGTAACTCCGTTTTGGGCGTAAGCTTCGTTTTCATAAAAAATAGGTCCAACACTCTGTGTTTGATAATCCACAACGTTTACCAAAAAACATAATTTTAGTTTTATAGGTAGTTAAATTAAGTCCCAATGTATTACAATACTCATATAATGTGTCTAAATGATGTTGTAATTATGTGGGTGTTTTACCTACAATGGCCATGTCACCTACCTGCGGAAAACAGTAGCATTAATACTATATCATACAATTGTGAACAACATTCAACTTTATTTGGCAGATACAACTCAAAGTCTTCAACAATTACAGAATAAATAGAGAGGACATTACCTCCCCTTGTCGTAAGTCAACAGCATATTTAAATACTCAGAATAATTAGAACACGAGTTGACACAAGATTTAACTTGTTGGTAAATATCGCGTATGATTCTAAGAAGTTTGCCTTGGATTCCACATGTAAACATTTTAAGCCACAACGCATTTCTATATCGAATCAAAACATTTCATTATATCGACAAATATAACATACAATCGTTCATTGACATCTTAATATTTTTGTACTTATGACATAAGTATAAATATTGCATCAACCGTAGACCTGCTTTTGCGAAATCCTAAGTGTGCATATGATATTTTGACATGTTCATTACAAAAAAAAATCGTTACAGTATTCACAGAAGTTTTTTTTTCTTTTTGGAATCACTAAGAGGTGATCCTTTTATTCATAAAATCATATACAAATCATAAATATGACAAATAATGAACAAGAAAATCACGATATACAACTATTTCATCTTAAAACATTGCATTTTTACTAAACTAATATAACTTTTTTGTTAACAGAATATTCTTAGTTGCTTTTAAATTTCATAATGAACCTATTGAGAAAAGGATAATGAATTCCTTTATTCTTATATAATGTTTGAATAATCAAAAGGTCGGCATTTAATAATGCACATAAGTTAACAAATTTCTGCCTTCTTTCAGATAAAAAGTACGATTTGTAAATACAGTGACCTATTTGAGATTGAATAGTATTGATAATATTATATTCTTTGTATTCAATTTTATATTCAATTATAAGTATTTTGAGGCTTTTCATCTGTTTATGTATATTACAATGTTTAAAGGTGTCATTTATCTTCGACCAAAAATGAGAAAGATACGGGCAATTAATAAGAAAGTGGTCATAGTCTTCGACTTGGTTGCAGTGATTACAAAGAGGACTTGCTGAGATATTCCAGCGGAATAGGTTTAGATTTGTAGTCATGATGTTATGTAGTAGTTTGAACTTGAACTGTTTAACTTTATTTTCTGGAATTATCCAATGTTAAATAAAATACCATGATCGCCAGTTGATTGGTTTGTTGAAAGTTTCTTGCCAGTATTTATGTATGAAGGGTTTTTTAAATACAGCGTTACAAAAAATATGATAAATATCTTTATTGGTGAGAACGTCTAACTGCTTTTGACCGTATTTAAGATTTAAACACGTTTTAACCTTTGTGTTTACAGATTGAGTCGATTTAATTACAATTTTCCAGTCGTTTGGGATAGCTTTTATTACTGTGTTCACCTCTGAAATCCAGTTACATTTCACATTTAAGGTTTGCACAATTCTTCTCACGTCTATCTCACCAGATAATGAAATTATATCGTTTAGAAACATAAATCCAGAGTCAATCCAGTGTTTGAATAGTAGAAATTTATTATTGAATTTAATATATTTATTTCCCCATAAAACTTGAGTTCTAATTGAATAAAAGTCATTCTTGATATTGTTTGACCTTGAAATTGATTTAATTTCTAACCACGTGTTGATCAAGTCTCGGTAGAAAACATAAGTTTAAGTTTTGTCCAGATAGGGATTTAAGTGAGTCTAAATTCATATTGAAGACAAGATAATTTGGTCCGAATTGATCAAGAAAATATGATGCGATTTTTTCCAATTTGCATTTGATTTTGATTTTAAGAAATTTACCCATTTAAGTTTAATACTTTTAGAATAGTATTTTAAGTCAGGAACTTCCTGACCACCTTCGAGTTTATTTCCTATTAAGGTTGTACGCTTAATTTTATCTCTTTTGTCATTCCAAATGAAATTAAGTATTAAAGAGTTAACCGTTTTAATTACATGATTGGGAGTTAAAATATTTTGCACTAGGTTTGTTTAGGCAGCATCAATGATTTTATAACAGTTATTTTGCCAAAAAAGGTTAACTTTTGTTTCTTCCAATTGCTTATTAGCTTTTGACATTGTTCAATTTTTTGGCGCCCAGTTTAAATTAATGCATTCAGTTTTGTTGTTTCCAAAATAAATACCTAAGGATTTTATATATTTTGACGTAAAATTGATATTGTACATTTTATCCATGCCATTGTATTTTGAAGTACCTATCCATAGACCTTGTGTTTTAAGTATGTTGAGGTTCAGCCCGGAAAAATTGCCGAATGTATGATTAATCTCCAGTGCTACTGGGATTTCAGTTTCATTTTTAAAACATAGGGTTGTGTCGTCTGCGAGGTGTGTGATTTTTAAATAAGTGTTTTTTTACATTCACAACTTTAATCGCTTCACATGTTCTTATATAAGTGCAAGGACTTCTACAATTGTTATAAATAAAAGAGCGAACAGGGGACATCCTTGACGAACTCTTCGCATTATGCTTAGCAAGAATGTCGAACATAAAAGGCCATTCAATGGTATCAAACGCCTTTTTAAAATCTAAAAACAAAATGGCTCCTTGCATTTGATATAAATCAGCGAAATCGATGTACCCCTGTTAGTCATTATTAATTATTGTCGGTAAAACAGATTGTAAACGTTTTGCAAGTATTTTCGCGGCAATTTTATAGTCTAAATTAAGTAAGGAGATTGGTCTCCAATTTTCTAGATTATCGGGATCTCCCTTTTTATACAGTAAAGAAAAAACACCTTGTTTTTGAGTTAAGAAAGTCCACCTTTTTCATATCCTTCATTTAGAAAATCAATTACAAGATTGCCAATTAAATACCAAAACCGTTTATAGAACTAGGCTGTAAGACCATCTAACCCGGGGCTTTTATTTAGTTGCATTTCTAGAAGTGCGTTTTTGTCTTCATCATATGTAAACCGAACTTCACAGGTATTTGCCATTTTGTCATCTATTGTTTTTTTCTAAATCAATTTTGTTAACACAATTTAAATAGTTCGCGTTAATCTCTAAGTGTGACGTATAAAGGTCTTTAAAGAATGCCTTTTCTGCTTTTAGAATTTCGTGTATATCGGTAACTCTTGTATTACCAACTCTCAGCGAATTTATAACTTTTCTAGTTTGCCTCGACTTTTCTAATCCTAGGAAATATTTGGTATTGTTTTCACCTTGGAACGAATTCGTGCTCCAATGGTTTTAATTTGATATATATCATTTATCTCTGTTTCCATGTTTTGAATAGGTATCAATAGACTTTCGTCTTGATTTTCATCAAAGGTTTTTTGAAGATGTTTAAGGGGTTTTTCTAATTGATTCAACCGATTATTTCGTTCTCTCCCTATTTTTCTTGAAAATCTATAGTAGTATTTCTTATTTCAATCTTACATAGTTCCCATTTTGTTTGACTTGTTATATTTGATTGAATGATTTTCCTTAAATCATTTTCAATATGTGTTATATATTTTGCATTTTCAAGAAGATAATTGTTAAATTTCCAGTGACCTTGTCCTTAGACGGCGCTTTAAGTTTAAGAGAAATGGCCATGTGGTCTGTAAATTGAATTATTGCTGGCCTTATATCTGTGGTACTAAGTTTTTTTCTATCAACCAAAAATCTATTCTACTTTTATCCGTTTGATTTTTTCGTATCCAAGTAAATTGTGTTTTTTGTTCATTATAGAGCTTCCAAATATCACATGTCATTTTTTGTAGTTCTTATTTGAGATACCGTTTAACACCTATCTGATGGGAAAAAAGTATATATACAATGCAAGCTCGTAATATATAAATCTGCTTACTCGTAATCGAAAAGCAAGTTAGACATATATGTGTACATAAAAGCGCTTTACCTTGCATATAGAACATTTCTAGTACAATTACGGTTAGACTTTTAGTAAAAAAGTACATGTTGTTATGTATAGAAAATGTAACAATACCAAAAATATTTATATAAACATTGAAGCCAGACTTCACACTGTACTAAATAAAATATGTTATGCATGATTACCTTTCCGGTACTGATAAAGGACAAACATATTTTGAAACAGACTATAGCCGTCCCCGCGGCGAACAATGACCGTAATGTTCACGGATAATAACAGTATGCTCATGTAGATTGATAATTTAAAAGCCGTACGATATTTCCTAATACACATGGCAATGCAATATTGTTTAAACACTAACAATGCAATATTTTCTAATACTACAATCTTTTAAAATGTGCAGTGCAATATTGTCTCATTTCTTTTGAAATGAACTATTTTGTAATATCACATAAAACGATGAAATATGTTTAAACACAGTGCAATATTTTTTTCTATTTTTACCAACGTTTAAATTGTGCAATATACAACCATCATTTACGTCTTTGGAAAAGCAATAAAACCGTGCAATATTTCTTAATCTCACATGATAATGTAATATGTTTGACACTGTGCAATATTTTCTAAACAGTACTTATTCTTATATTATATATTTTTCTTTATGATATTATTAATTTATATGTCTTATAATTAGTATCAGCATCAACTATGGTTCTGATATAACCATCACTAATAAGAGTCAGGTTTAGCGTTTCTGCTTCGATTTTTTCTTCGCTGTTGATCGTTCATGCAAGACTTCAACAGGTGTGGGAGGTGACCTGTCTTGTGACGTAATCTTGTCTAATTTTGATGGGGTCACCGCGTTCTCCTGTTAAATAATCCGCTCCATTGACGGTTGTCGGCTATCTACACTCGAGAAAATATGAACTAAGTTATTTCACCAATGGGACCATAAGCAATGCGTAAACATGATGATGTACAAAGCTCTAATAACTTAATACCATGACTATCTTCGCAGTCAGTCATTTTATATTAGGCAGTAAATTTTGGCATGTTTCTCATTGTTCAGGTGTCTCATTGCATAATTACGTTAAAACTATTTACAAGCGCATTTAGTAAAACAAAATGTTTCTTTTATACATTTTCATTGAATGAATAAGTTTGTCTATGTCGAACACTGTTTGGTTTGGCAACAATAATATTCATTTACAACAATGTCACTTTTTTTCGTATGATAATTTCTTATGTATTTCACATACATGTATACAGTTGTGTTACAATACTTTAGAACCAAGGTTTGAAAAGTTTGGTCATTACTGTTTTACTTTTCTGTTTCAATATGATTGATGTTAAACCTGATCTCGCTCAAGTTTATTGAAATATATTTTGAATGGAAATTTCCTATTGTAAATGCAGCCCGCATGTTTTTATCAAAAATATTTTTAAAGTTGACAAATGAACTGTATGTTTTTCAAAATAAAATTTTCACTTTAACTTTACCAGTGAAAAAGTATTTCAATGTTAGTTGCGAGGTTTAAATAAACATATTTATCCACCAACCCACCCATTAATAGCGGGGACTTTTACTTTCGGTTCAGCCAACCCAAGCTAAAATCCCCGCCCTGCAGGGATGATCTGATGGCAAAGTCCCCACCAAATCCCCCCAGCACCCAAGGGACATTAGGTTAAGCCACATCCGCACTGTATTTTCCACGAAGACCCGATACTGCGGGGCCACCTGAAAGGTAAAAACACGGCCCATTTCCCCAGTTTACCCCCGGACGTGGAGGCCCTGGTTACAATTGACTGGTGCATACTGATCCATAGTAATCCAATCTCATGCCAAGACGATTCCTGGTCTGACATCGCCAGGTAAGTTATTCTTAAGCATAAAAAAGCCTGGACAGCATTTGAGAAAGACTGTTGTGAGGTTAAATCTACATTACTTCACTATGCCACAACATTGGGTGATTACTGATTTTCATTCTTGGCTAGGAAACAAAAAGTGAGCACAAAGCGTCTTCAGAAAAAGAACTTTTTGCACCAGTCAAATGTAACCACGCCCGCTCCCACCCTCCTCCTCTAGGTCTGGGGAATACTTGGACTTTCAGTCCAACCAATCCCCTATAAAATCCCTGCCCTACCCTGCGGGAGCGAACTGGTGGTAAAATCCCTGCCAAATAACCTCGCACCCCAAGGATCTTAGGTAAGGGTAATTCCCCGCTATATTTTGCGGGAAGAAAAAACCACCGCAATCATCAGGCACTGCGAGGACACCTGAAAGGTGATAACACTACCCTTGTCCCTAGTATACCCCGAGGGGGGTGGTAACAATTGACTGGTGCATGATAAGAGTAGAAATCAAAAGTGAGCAGGCAAATGCCGATGGTTTATCACACAATGTCATTGAACAAGATGTACTTACACTGAGAATGGCTCCAGGACATTTCTATGCACAAAGGTAAACACTCATCATATTCATAAGCCAGATGCTGTGCGCATATTCATACATTTGGCTTCATATAGAATGAAACTCCATAAATAAGTATGCGCATATTTGATATTTCTTTATCTCCATTTTACAAAATTGAAATCACATGATTTTATCAAACGAACTTGTATTGCTTGAAATTCAACGTGTCAAATTAAACATGCTATCCACGGTAAGATGACAAAAAATCCGTTTGATGGTGGTAATCATTCAATGGCGACTTTATTGATAAATTTCTTCAATATAGCACGTATAAAATTCACATCATCAGCATCCGGAAGTAGTGATAACATGTACATGTGTGAATCATTCGGCCGCTCTGATCAGAGTAAATGAGTCAATACAGTAGACTGGTACCAGAATTTACTTTTCCTCAAAAACACAAGTTATAACGTTATACAGATACGCGGCATATGGTTTTTATTTTACATTAATAGTATTTAAACAGTCAATACCAAAAATCATGCTGTATTTAAAAAGTGCTGAGTGCCATGCAATGATTAGTTAAATAATAAACTTTTTATTTAAAAAGAAAATGTCACGGAAACATGCAAATTATGTCGAAAAAAAGAACAGCCCTGTTAATAAATTACTACCAACATTCTATACAAAGGATAACACTACTTTTTAAAAACAACGACAACAAATATCCTGGTTGTTTACTACTTAGACCGCATGCTTGATTCGGTTTACGGACCCACAAGACATTTCGAATGCGCGACGGGCACCGTGGTTAACTGATACTGGTCGCTTTTCGGATAAAAAAGAAAGCGGCTACCAGTCTATCAATAAAGAGCTTTGAACGGAAAATGTCGATGCGTACTTTTCCAATATGTTCATATTCTTATTGCATTTAATCTGACCGTATGCAAGAACATTCATGTAGTTAACCCGATTAACTCACTCGCTACGTACCCATTTCTTGTGCTTCATTAAAAGAATATACAATTAGCTTGTCTTGTTAGGAGAACTATTGTTATTGGATGTTTTCATTGTAATCAGTTCTGGTACTCCTTTGATTATTCAAATTCGCTAACGGCAATCCAATCAAAATACAGCGTATGATTACATTACGTCAGTGAACCCCCAGATGCGGCTTGAAAATGCAGACATCGCGGTTACGGCTATGAACTAGGCCACAAGTGCCCTAGTCCAAAAACACAGCCCTTTTCCCCGGTTTACCACTGGACCTGGAGGGTCCAAGGTTACAACTGACTGGTGCATTAATGCAATAAATGTGCAGAAAAGTTCATTAATTCCAAAAAAATATATAACAAAAAATATTAAATATATAGTCTTTTGGATGATTTGCAATAACTTTTTTAACAACTCAAAGGTTAATCTTTACTAATCGAGTACTCAGATGCATTTTGAAAGCCTTTAAACTAGACTTTCTAAGAAATCTTTCTTACTTGCACACAATATTCCTTTCTAAAAAATCCTTGCCAAGAACGGGTATGGAATTCCATCACTAGACCATGTTTTGATCAGCATTGGTTCTTGTCCTTGAAAATACCTCTGTGGCTTCAGCAACCAGTGTTTTAATTAGTGTTTTAATTTATTAAAGCTGCACTCTCACAGATTGAATGTTTTGATCAAATTTTATGAAACAATTGTACCGAGATTCGCTACAGAAAATAATATTTTTGGTGCCAATCTGGTGTACCTTTAAGGCATTTTGAGTGTATTTAGGTTTTTTCTTTAATGCATAAAGGGAAAATGTACTTATCTCAATCCCCCTGCTCACTTTTTATTGCTTTTACCATCAGAGTTGAGATGCAATTTTTTTCAATGTATTTATTTCAAGTAAATGAATACATTCATGAATGATTGACAGTATGAATGAATGAAAAGTAGCAATATTTCTTTAGATAGGAATCTCATTGTGTTGCTGTGATTGTTTAAGTAGATGTTTTTCATGATCATAAGCTAAAAATCATATGCACACTAAATGAAACATAATTCTGCATCATGTGTAGTAAGATGTGATACTTGTTTGCAATTAATGCAATGTTTGCTTAAAAGAGCAAACAAAATGTGCGAATAGATGCACAATACAGTCCAAAGACCAATGAAGGTC
The DNA here is from genome assembly GCF_026914265.1 of Mya arenaria. Classification (NCBI taxonomy): domain Eukaryota; kingdom Metazoa; phylum Mollusca; class Bivalvia; order Myida; family Myidae; genus Mya; species Mya arenaria. The sequence goes on along the minus strand of NC_069129.1, from coordinate 71,780,316 downwards.
AGCAGTTTTATTAGAAAATGATATTATCTCAAAGCCGCAACAAAAACGGCATGAAAGAAATTCAATTCGGAAAGAAACACTTCATCAATGAGCTATTGAAATAAACACTGATCATGATGTCATAACAAGCGAATGTTAATATCAAAGAGCAAGAAACATACTGGCAATTTATTTCAGGGAAACCTTGACAAAAGACGGGTTTATTTCCAAACTTATTGCCATACCATGGCAATACCTGCATTGCTGAAAATCTGTCCACAGCAGTAATGTCAAAAACCACGTGGCATGGATGCATTCTGAAATACAAAAAAAGTCTGTAATTTGTGCTAATCTTACATATCCCATTAACAAGTGATTTACACTGTAATCTAAACTATAGTAACACAACTTCTTTATGACCAAACATATTGCTATTGAGCATTAGTACACTGTACGTACATGACTTTTTTATTTTGTATGTCATGTTTCTTTGTCCCAATTTATGGAAATATTTTATAACAGGTTCAAGCTTTTTAAGTCCGTTACGCTCAAGATTTATCGAGAAGCTGGGGTCTTATGCACTAGTCATTGTAACCACGCCCCCCAGGTCCGGGGTATACAGGGGATAGAGGGGGAAATGGGCCGTGTGTTTACCTTTCAGGTGGCCCTCAGTGCCGGGTGAATGCGGTGGTTTTGTCTTCGCTTTAAATATAACGGGTAATGGGCCTTACCTAGGGTCCCTGGGGTGCAGGGGCATTTGGCAGGGATCTTACCATCTGTTAGTCCCCACAGGGCGGGGATTTTAGCCAGGGTTGGCTGGACCAAATGTCAAAGTCCCCACTATTCCTCAGACCTGGGGGGGGGGGGGGGGTTACAATTGTCTGGTGCATTATCGCATGCAGATTTGAGTGAATCGCAGAGAGTGTTTACAGTATTTACTGTCAACAACACAAACTTCTTTAGGCATCTCATTTAGACTTTTTTACTTATTAACAAGCAGAAATTTTGACACAATGGCAATTTTATAACAAACTTGACCATGAAATTGAGTGTTAGCAAGCCAGTACAGTTTGACTTACCATTTGGGTGAAAATTTACTAAACGGCGATGTAAATTGAAAAAAATGGAGTTGCACCTAATTTTTTAAGGTGCAGGTCTAAGAAAAGGCATGACGCTCTAAATATAGAGGTGCAGTTGTATATTAAAGATGTGCACCTCCATCTTAAATATAGAGGTGCAGTTGTATTTATGTAAGAGGTGCACCTCCATTTTAAAGTTTTAATATATATATAGAACATAACGTATGAATAAAGAATTGCACAGCTTGATAACATACAGGTGCACCTGTAAAGTAAGTGTATTTTAGTAACATTGATGATTCTCTCACAAAGCCATGTTGTTTCATTGTAAGGGTATGGCAACTCTCACTCAGTCATGGAGGTTGTTTGGCAAGATGGTTCGCCTTCTCCACACCCTGGACTGACTATTTAGTTATTTCACACGATCTGTGGCCCACAGCAAAACCATCAACCCGCATTTGCCGATTTGTCTTTCAATCACAATCTTGCACTCTTATGGTATCAGCCTTGCTCTCAACATATTCAGTCACAATCTCTAATCTCCCATAGTTTTGCTTGGCACGAGGGGTCACTTTGTACTATTTATTTGCAATCTTTTACACAATCTGTGGATCAAAGCAAAACCATTCATCTATACAGTCACAATAGCTCACAAAGCCATGGTGTTGAACCGCAACCGTCCATTTATCTTTTCAGTCATAATCTTGCGCTCCGCCATGGGGTTTTTTTGGCAGGAGGGGAACCCCTCCCGCACCCTCCCCTTCCAACTTCTTAATTTAATAACATCTGTCATAAAAAAGTGGTGTTGCATTTCAGTTACCTGGTATTTGGACTGCAGTTGTGGCCAGTCGAGCTATCTGATTGGGGCGATTCGGTCCCTTGGGTGATCTCTTGGTCTGAGAATTATAAAAAATGTGTTTGTCACTGTGTACTCTATGATACATATAATTAACAATTAATCCACTTTTGGTCGTATATTTTTACATATTAAATATTTTAATGTTATATACAATCTTTATCATTCACATGGTGTCGGACCGCAACCGTCCATGGATCTTTTCAGTCATAATCTTGCGCTTCGCCATGGTTTCACTTGGCAGGAGGGGATAACCCTCCCGCACCCTCCCCGCCCAACTTCTAAATTTACAAAAAATGGTGTTGCATGGCACAAGAGTTCACCTGTCACACAATTCCTGTATATCTTTTTAGTTTCAATCTCTCAACCAGCGTGTTGGTAATTGAAAGGTGTTCCCATCCTTTGATCTCAGTCAAAACATCTCACTCATCCATTGTTGAGGTTTACAGACGGTACACCCCATCCATCTTTTCAGCGACAATATCTCGTTCAGCCATAGCGATTTCTGAACTGGTCAACCGCATGTCATAAGTTTATGAAATTGGTATCTTCATTGTATGATTTACTGAAAAGTGATTTTACATTTTTACAAAATAATCATACTACTGTACCTGGCTGACGTGACAAGCTCTGCTATGTGTACCGGTATAATCCATGGTCGTAATTAAATCGGTAATCCAACAGGAATTAATTCTTCGCAATTTCTATCCGATCAACAACTGTCAATCATCTAAATAGTATTGATATTGTAAAGCCTAAAATGACAACTACTAACTGTCAAGTGCGACCTTCGTATAGAATGGTAAACAATGCGTATGATTATCTTTAATAAACAAGTGAAAACAAATTATATATCTCAGACAATCTATAGAAATATGTTTTATTTGTGTTTTTGAGTTTACCAAAAGTATTCATAGTAATTGCTTATAAGCATATTTTGAATTATTTTAATAACTAGAAGGGCGCTATTTCGCCGCGTCTCATAGTTTAAATTTCATTCTTCCGTATCGTCACGCTCTGATGACGTTGGTGTCCGGCATGCACGCGCTCATTATAGTTTATGAATAGAAAAAATACTGGTTCCATCACCTTTACGTCTTTTTTTAGGCTGATAGTATGTGCAGCTTTTGAACGAAAGTAGTGCTATGTGTGACCGTAATAGGGCTCTGCCGAGCTTCGCTGGTTGTTTGGCATTGAGGCCAGTCAAAGTTTTAATGAATATCTTTAGGCGTGGGGAGCTGCAATCCAACTGCTAATAAGAAAGTCACACTTCGGGGGCGAATCCAGGATCTGACTTAAGAGGGGGCATAACTTATGGGCGCAATTTTTTTGACATGCGCCCTTCCCTCAGAACCATTTTATTTTGGTTTAAGGTGTTTGCAGGGGTGTTTGCCCCAAGATGATTTTAACAATTTCTAGTCCGAAATGGTGCATTTTTGGTGCATTTTATTACTTTTTTGTCACCGATATTGAAATAAAAAGTTAACTTGGACGATTTATGGGGGGGGGGGGGGTCAACCCCCCCCCCCCTCCGGATTCACTAGTGATGCTGATAACAGATTTCTAGTATACATGCTTTGGCTGTCCTGAAGCCAGTGAAGGCAAATAAATTGAAAATTTTAATGAATGAAACACATGCATAGATTTCTATACATGACAGCCAGGCGTACATATTTTCTTGCGAAGGATAGCACTATACTCATACTTGGATTTTGTTTGATGGCCTCAGAAAATTCAAAACATGCATGTTATCCATCGAAAATTGGTCAAAATCTCACCGCCTAGGAGACAACACATTTCAAAGTCAGGCCGAAACGCAGATTAGAATTTCGATATGTGTCTAACTCAGTACCAAATGAAAACATCCAGGAAAAAAATAATCAGCAGAAAATAGCATCTAGCAGTATTAAATTTTAAGGGTCAGATAATGTCATACATTACCTCTTCTTGATATAATTTTGACAGCTCCTGCACGAAAACTGTTGACTGCTGCCGTAGCAAAAGTCGCGAGAGTGCTCTCCCGTGGTTTAAAAGGGTACCAGCCTTTGGTTTCCATTCCCATTTATTGTTGCTGTCGCAGGATACCAATATTTACTGGTTCCCTTCTAATTCTATTCGTTTAGTTGTGTTCGTCTAGATGCATTCGTCTATCGTCTATATGCTTATTGAAAAATGCATACTGCTATTGATGAATATTAATTTAGCTTTCAATGGTCTTATTACAGTTTATAAATATTATCAGTTATTTAGTATTTATAGATAAGTTGTAGTTTTGTACACAATTTAGTTATTAAGTTATTTAAATGTAAGAACTTGACACATGTCATGTGTCGTTTAGACGTAAACACTAAGCAATAAAGTGAAGGCAACTTAAAGTTGTAAACATAGACAAACGCGTTTGTCAATAACAAATAGGCACAAAGCAATTGCACGAAGGCACCTGCCATTTAGACGAATGCACTTGCAATTTAAAATGAGAAATGCCATTAAGCAGCATGCATTAACTGGCGGATAATCCCTTCCATAGTTTCCATCTTGTTACATTGGTTTCAAATGTGCTTATCATTGGAGGTTCGTTTGAAAATGTTTGTTTGACGGATTTTGTATTCAATGCTTAACGGAAGATGGTCACCCCCAGTAAATTTACATTTTACTGACCGTTCCAAAGCGGTACCTAACAATCCTTGATAAACTGGCATACCTAGTTTTTTATATAGTTTATGTGCACTGTGTTGTTTGTGGGGTTTTATGCTGTTGTTTTTTGTTTCTTGTTTGTGTTGTTTTTTGTTTTTGATTTCTTTGTCTTTGGCGTTTACCCTGTGTCATTAAACGGGGTTTATGTTTAAACCTTTGGCTACTAAGCTTGTTTTTGTAGTTTTTTTCATATAAATAATGATTTCCAGGTAACAAATATGTTCCCTCTTTAGCGTCTTCTAATTGTTCAGGTGAACAAGTAAAGTAAGTAAAGTGCTGTATTAAGTGGTCTAAAATGAATAGAAGTGATTAATATTATTATGGTCCATCACTGATGTATTAACACTGTCATTATCCCTTTGATTTTGTCTGGCATTCCTGACAATATATTTATTTGTATAGCTTTCATAACTGACCTGTCATACATCTCTTTAAAAGAGTCTTATAAATGCAATTATATACCGCTTTCATCAAGTTCATTTAAAGTACCTGTAATGCGATAAATGCATGTTCAAAATGGACAGGGTGCTAATGGAAACTATTCTTGATAACCATATTGTAACCGAGAGAATAAGGAGAGTTTGTCCTTTTGAAGTCCACTAACATATGACATATTCGTTTCCTCCTCATTCTCTGGCGAGTCGCTTCAAATGTCAGACACTGAGCTTTTACATGGCATGTGTATTTTGCGGAGTTGTGAAAAAAAGAAAGAAAGTTGTTAAAATGTGTTCATAAAATTGCAAATCGATGGAAGCTTAGTGCATGATGAATATACTACTTGATTTAAACAATGCATACAATATTTAGCATGTAGATCAGGGTCAGTAATCCTAGGCTAAACGCCAATTACTTGGTCTCTCATTGTCGATGCACTCACTATCAAACACTTTTCCTTGACAATTGTTAGGTCTATGTCCCATTGTTATTGGCTGCAGCGATGTAAACTGCGTGATATTTGGTTTGGAACGTATTTTATCATATTTACTTATCCAGTGCATAAAGAAGTAATTATTTTCCGTTCTTGCGGTTTTAGACTTTTAACCATCTCTCTCTCTGAGAGGAATTCCTTCTGCTGAAGGTTTTATAATAACTTTAATTATATCCCGGTGTTTGCTTATTTTATAACGCGCGTTACAAGCGTGTACAACATGCGTGCTCTACATTTAGCAACTGAAGCTTCTCATTTCAGCTTATATATATATATATTTATTTCCTACATGTAGCCGAGATTTAAGCATCATGTATAAAATGAAACATGTTATAACTCGTTTATAAAATTTGTTTATATTGTCCATGCTATTATAAACATAACATATTTGAAATTCATGCGGAATCAATTGAATAATACGGAGTTCCATTCTATACATAGAGCGTGCCCTCAATTCGCGAGCAAAAAGGCATTACTGTAGGGTTCGATACATTGTACAGAGTTCCGACAGTGCTAAATGACAGCAAAGAAGGTGCCTCGGTTTGCCTCAGTGTTTGTTACTATGGCATTTTTTTCATAATTAAATGTAACATTGTAGTCGTTTCACGAATTCAGAAGTCGATTGTATTAGTTTTCATTACAATAGTTATTTTTATTTATTTGCTCGGCAAATTTTAACCGAGGCGACTGCCTCGGTGTGCCTCAGTGTGGCTACGGCGCTGAATAGAGACAACAAGCTTGTGCCCTACTTAGGTTTGACATATCAAATATACACATGCAGCTGCATTGATGTCGATGATTTTGTATATTTGCTGACGTGCTGCAGAATTGCATCCAACCAATGAGAATACACCACGTCTTTCACGCAGTTGACTATGGCATGTAAAACAACTGTGACACCGAACATATCACTTAGGCCAAAAAAAAAATAGGTCTGTTTCCGGTCGCCCGACCGACCCTCTTATTTCCGCGCCGACCCTATACTTTTTATTGGTGTAAAAGTTAACTGCGCGCATATTTAGTACTTTTCGGTACTTTCTTTCCGTTAATTTTCTTATCTTTGGTGGTCAGCAGTGCTCCAGCTAAGCATAATTAGCGTGGCGGGGCGCCCCGCTGCCCTTTTATGGCGCCCTGCTGCCTTTTCAAACGCCCCGCTGTGCCCTTTTCATTGACAGAGCCGCCTTTGATGATAAATAAAACAAATTTAATCGCCCATTTGTGTCATCAAAGCGACATTGACCTCGCCGAAATTTTAACACATTGTAAATCTGTCAATCAGCGAGTATTTGGCCACTGTCCCATTAGTCAAAACATCGCAATTAGCCATAGGGTAATCCCCTAATCCGATAATTCGGCCGTGTCATCCAATTACCAAAACATCGCCGGTAGGCGGAGCTATTGAAAGTTAACCAATCAGAATGTACATTGAGAAGAACCTGATAATATGATATACGTTCATTAAAATGAGATAGAAAAGGCGACATAATTATGAAAAATCGTGTCAAGCATTGATGAAGTTAAAAAGTAATTGTTATATGTATTGAACAAACAATGCCAGACATTTTAAACATTGATGTTTTTGAAGCAGACGGTCATAGCCATCTCGGGCCATCGGCAAGGTGGCGCTAAGAAAATCAAAAACATGACGTATCACCAAATATTTAATTGGTTTTCGTGAAATGTTCATGATAAAAAATTGATTTGTAAACACAAAAACATATTATTTTTTTTGCTTTATGTAGAGTTTTAATACTACAGTATTTTTCTCCTGTTTACGATGTCAAAAATATCGGCGAGATCGCCATTTTGTCAGAACAATTTTCCGAGTTAATTTCTCAACCTCCCATTATGTATTGGTAAAGTTTTCATCAAGGACAGTGATTTAAAAAATGTCATTTGGTTCTTAAATGTCAGCATATTATTTAGCCAGAGACAAGTAAATAACAGCATAGCTGAATGTGACATTCGTACCCTATCCCGAACGTACCAAAATAAGATTCGTCCCCCTACTATATTGACAGGTCATTTATTAGTCATTTTGATTGTTTCAAATCCTTAGCTGTCTTGGTTTTTGTTTCATTTTTAGATGCTATTTGGAGATAAACTATGTGACATTGACACATACACTTTTGCTGAGCCAAAAATGATACATTTTTTATGAACATTTTATATAGTTATAGCAATCAGTTTGAATGTGAATATAAACTGAGGTGTGTGTTATGGCATAGTTTTTGTATCAGGTGTTACGAAAGTATCACTTCTCCTTAAAGTCTCCCCATTTCTCCCTAAATTGACTGAAGGGAGAAGTCACTTCTCCCAAAGTTTTCAGGAGAGTTTTAGAATTTTAATATTCTATCAAATATAAGAATAGCATTATAGCACAAATGTGAAATTGGTAAATATGAAAAATTGACAAATCTGAGGCACTCTTTTTCGACATCTGTCATACAGACAAACATGTTCAACAATACATGCATTTATATTCTAGAAAATGTATATCTATACATTATAATTAATACACATTATACAGTTCTTAATAAATGAATGGACTTGTATTTACATTTTATGCTTTAGTACCTTTTAAAATTGTCTCATACGCAGTTAATATGGTTGTTTTTGAATAAAAGTCAGCCGCATTCTATTCTAGATCACTTCCCCCCCCCCCCCCCACAAAAAAAAAATAAAAAAAAAAAAAAAAAAAATGCCTACCTACCTACCCTCTTTTTTTTGGGAAGGAGACCGGAAACGAACCTATTTTTTTTTTTGGCCTAAGCATTACATCTTTGATGTACTAGTAGTTTAAAAATCTCATTGACAAGTTTAACTCTCTAAACTAGGCATTTGAGTTATGCTTAAAGATTGAAAACATCAAGTACAGATATTTCTTTCATGCTTTTCGATGAAATATGGGGTTAAACCAGTGAAATAACAACAGTGAAAATATCAATTTGATATTTTCACTGCAAAATAAGGAGTGAAAATATCAACTTTCAGAACTACTTTAAATTCCTTTGTTGTTACATGTACTTGCCTACTGGACTTCAATAAATTATGTCAAAAATGTTAAAAAAATATAAAAGAAATGTTTTATAAATTTAGATAAATATATAATTGGAAATTAACAACTTACCGTTTATTACCGGTTATCCCGTTTATCAAACATTTTACTGATCTTTGAAGCTGAATGTTCGAACATTTGCTTTCATACCAAACAAATTACAGACAAAAACAACTGTTCGAACATAAATAAAATTTTATATCATCGTTCAAATGTATTTTGAACTGTAAACAATTGGTGTACGTGAATTGAGCTTCCTGGAGAATTCACACAACAATTTACAGATAGATCCGATATGTTTTACCCCACCCACACCTCAAAAGGTGTCAACAAACTAGCGTGGCATTTACTCTTTATCTGGAAAACAAACATTTTAAAGCGAAACAGACTGGTCTCTAACAGTAAGATGACTGCCTATTAACTTACTATAAAAACACGCGTACATGCAGTCTTAAACTAAGAAAAATGGTTAAAATCCAATGAGTATCCACATTTGTTTTGCTAACACATTTGACCTTCCAAATTTTCATTCTTTAAATAGCGGCGTAGTAATTTGGTTATGTTTTCATGTCCATCTTGAAATAAAAAAGTGTTTTCATTATTTTTGGATATTTAATAATACTTCATTGTTTACTGTTCATAAAGCTTTGCAATAAAAAACGAGCGAATATTTAGCTATAAGAATGAATAGCAGAGAACTATTTCTCAGCAAACCGAAAGTAGAAAAGTTGACAGCTATAATTATGCATGAGGGGCGCCCCACGGGTAGCGGCGTAAAGCCCACCCCTTTCAAAAAAGAGGGTAATTCAGAAATAAATAAAAAACAAATAAAACTCCGAAAATAAGCATAAAAGAAACAGAAAATTTGTTTATTTCAGTGTAAGATCGTATTTAATTTCACTCGTGATCATAAAAAAACTACATTTTCACTCGTGGCTTCGCCGCTCGTGAAAATATGTTTTTTTATGACACTCGTGAAATAAAATACGATCTTAAATAAACAAATATCCTCTATATCTTTTTATATTTCTTAACTCCGCAACATCTAAATGTATTGAAATAGCGCCTTTAGCTTAGATTGTGTCGATTAATTTATCAAATTCATAACTGTATTGTTGTATAAGAGGCTATTAGGATTTGGCCGGTGTAAGGATGTATTTAAACCCTAATAGAATTACGACCCAGTCATTATTCTTTAGAAAAACATGATTACACGAGAATTTGACTTTAGATTCTCGGTCAATTAGAGGTTAATGTGTAGCTGAAGTTGACTCTCGTGTAGAAATGAAAAACGGAAAAATTGGCTGGTATTTCTTGGCATGTATGCGAACTACAGAAACAAGCTCGGTAGCAAAAAGTTTAAACATAAACCCGGTTTAATGGCACTGGGTAAATGCCAAAAACATAGAACATAAAAACAAAAAAATCACAAACAAGAAACTTGGCAGAGCAGCACAAAACTCCACAAACAGCACAGTGCATACATACTATATATAATCAAAGCACTGAAAGTGCTGATGGACGGTGACATTGTTCGGTCTGCTGCAAGTATAGAACTAAGTGCTTTCTCTTATAAACACTGAAAATCATCGGGACCTAATCTTGAATATAGGAGCATAATTTGAACACTCTTAGGTGAGGACAATTAGACAATGCTTCAAACCAAATATCTAAGCTTGATATTATTTTCCAAACATATTCATTTAATTTCATTTTAATGCTGTAGCTTTGAAAAGTTGATGAAAAGGTCACCTGGCAATATTATCGTTCATGTTTGTTTGCAGAACTACATCATGGTCAAAATTTCATTCCAGTTGCATAACAAATACGCCAAAAGGACACAATCAATATAACCGAACATTAACAGATGTTTTCAAAACAGTAAACATGGTCCAAAGTTCAATGTTGTTCTCAAAATTAAAAACGTAGGCCTTAGTTGAAGCAACTGTGCACAAGATGATCAATTTGCAAGAAAAAGAATTGTCGAAAACTGACATAAACTTGGTATGAATGTGTACAATGCATTGAATCTTACTAACTGAAGTACCACATAGTTTACAATTTATTTTAGCTAAGCAGTTATTTCGTATTTTTCCATTAAAAATATTACTGGGTATGTCTAGGTATATACCTTAAATATACCACCCATTTGGAGAAAGCCTTCGTAGCACAGTGGATACAACACTGGACAGCTATTTTTTTACATTTTGGTTCTTTCTCTATAATTATGAATCAAAGCTTAACACATTCTATTAAATAATTGTCCTGAGTTGCGTTACAGGAAACAAAATTTTGGTGACAATCTGGTGTACAGTCCCTTTAACGTAACCCGAGAACAACAATGATGAATTGTTTTCCAAACATAGCAACATTTTATTGCAGTGGCCACAAAAATAAAAATAAAAATAAGTGAAAATGTCACAATCATGGTTAGCCAAACACAACATTTATAATTATTTTTAAAGCAGTACATTTTGACCAATCTGAAAACAAATGAAAGAGGGTCAAAAGGTCACAGTAAAGGAGATCTGAGGACAACATTGATAATTGTTTTGCAAAACTTACTGAATTCGTTGCAGTACCTTAGAATAGAAAAGATGGTTAAACGGTAATTATCAAGGTTATTCAAGTACAATATTAATATTTGTTTTAAAAGTTATACACATGGTCTAAATTTCTTTGCTGTTGCTTTAAAAACAGAATGTATGTCAAAAAATCATATTCTATGTCATCAAAGCATAACATTGCTTTTTGTTTTGAAAACTGTACTAAAATACTTTCATTGAAGTAGCTTAAAAATAGGAAAGTATGTCGAAAGGACAACGTTATCCAAGCACAATTTTGATTTTTGTTTTCGAATAAATGGTCTTAATTTCATGGCTGAAGCTTCACATTTAAATATGTTTCAAAAAGCCACAATCTAGGTCATCAAAACACAACATTAAATATTGTTTTCAAAACTGTCTTAAATGCTATAGCTCTAAAAAATAATTAGGTCAAAAAGGTCCCAGTCAGAGTCATCCGAGAACGACATATATAAATATATGTTTGTTTTCAAAACAGTACAGATGTCAAATTTTCATTGATTTAGCTTTAAAAAACGTATTCAACAACTTCAGGAAATGTGTAAATAAGTTAGCCTTTGTCGAGCTTACAAACATTTTTCCTTGACGAGTTGTATAATACAGTCTTTTATATGATGACGAGTCTTAGTATCTTTTTATCAAAATATTCTTGAAGTAAAGACAGCAAAAACAACCAACCTGTTTTACTTCTCTAGTAAAAAGCAGGATACCATAAAAGCGATGCTATTCTCTGCACTACATGCATGCATTGCAAAAATGTTGTATTATTAAATTTATTAAATTTCAAACCAGAGAATCATGGGACCATTCTCATACTGTTTGTAAGAAGAATACATATAAATGTGATATCAAGTACAGCAGAAGGAATAACAACAAAAAACTAAACTCTTTCTTTTTAATTGTGACATCATAATGGTCACCGGTAAGATGAAGTCATAGATTACTATGTCTTCATGACGTCATTTCCTATTTAAACCAATATAGTACCCCATTCAGTACCCAACCTGATTGAAAGTTTTTATCAGGAGATAAGATAAATATCACATTTTCCTCTTAAGAATTGGTTGGAAATTTAATTTTACCTTTTTTCATCACAATGAATACAAAATGACAAATTGTCATTTAAAAAAAAATATTCTTGCCAATGAATTTGTTTAAAACATGTGGAAGGATACTATAAGTTCCATGGTCAGTAGGTAACCTGATATGGGATATTCAATGTAAAGGAAACCATATTGCGGTGGAGTGAAGCTCGAACCTTAATATGGATTCTTGCCCCCCCCCCCCCATATATCCAATACTATGTCACCTACTATCCCTGCAATGTAAGTATAACGTTGACAACCTGTTACCCTGTTTAAATGTTTTATTTATTCATTGAAATATTCATCAAATCCGAATAAAGACGCCATTTTGGTGTGATATAAATTTGGAAAATGGAAAAATGTGGTGTCACCGCGTGACCTGTCCTTGACCAACAGCGGTGTTTCATAAATATTGGGGTCGTGATATTTTTTTCTGACCAATAGAAATAGACAAATGTTATATTCATATCCCAATGTGTATTTAGGAGAGAACAAATATGTGATGGCTGTATTTAACTGGATATAAAGAATACAAGAAAATAAAAAAACACAAACAAATTCTTTATGACAAAACATTATTAAGAATGGGTGGAGTGATTGCTGATAATGAGCCCTTCTTAATCATTAAGCTAGTTACTTTAGGTCATTTAACTGACTTAGAATACAACCTCATTGTCTAATTCATTGTCGACGTCAAATCTTATGCAGGGATTGTGCATCAGCTGAGTGACAGAAGGCTGAGGAAAAACCAAACTTGAAGAATGAAATTGTTAATGATTAAGGATAGCACTTCATTTATGCCTATCTGAAATTTCATTTGCTTAAAGGGACTGTCTCACAGATGAATAAATAGCGAAAAAAATAAAATTGTCGAAAAATGACATAAACTTGGCATCGATGTGTACAATGCATTGAAACTTAATTATTGAAGTACCACATAGTTGACAATTTATTTAAGTTTAGCGGTTATTTCGTATTTTTCCATTAAAAAAAAGTTACTAGGTTAGTCTACCGGGGAAATTCATTCCTTATGCGTGATTGCCTAGTCGGCGTTATCACGTGATATTACCGAGGTAGGTTTATAGCTTAATTATGTCACCCTTATTGTGTAAGCCTTGATAGCTCAGTAGGGAATACACCAGTTTACAATTTTGGCGACGCGGGTTCGAACCCGGGCTCCGACACATTTTTTTTTAACATTTTGGTATTCTTTTTTTTACAATTTTGACATCAAAGCGTAACACATTCTATTAGATAATTGTCCTGAGATTCTTTACAAAAAAAACAACTTTTTTTGGTGCCAATCTGTGAGACAGTCCCTTTAATTGTAGGTTTATTCTATTTTTGTTGTTAAAGCTGCACTCTCACAGATTGAAAGTATTGACAACTTCTTTATTTTTTGTCTTGGAACGAGCCATTTTTTGCGAAAATCCATGGAAACCAGTAATATAAGACTGCTGACAAAAAATCAGATCATAGATTCTTATGCTTAAGTTCAAAAATTGATGTTTTATGCATTTTTCTTTAACCGTTAGTATCAGTTTAAGCCATTAAACATCAATTTTTTAATGTAAATATGAAAATCTAAGATCTGTTATTTTGTCAGATATTTTATAGCATTGGTTTGCACACGCAAAAATTCGCTATTTCCAAAACAAAAAAAATAAAAGAAGCTGTTAAAAAAGTCAATCTGTGAGAGTGCAGCTTTAAGGGCTCATTATTTCTTAGTCTTAACAAATTGATGTTAAAATTTAGATTCTTCTTATCCATAAACATCTATTAAAACAAGTTTTTTTTAAAAAAATAGGGTGTTTTGAAAATATCAAAATTGAATTAAGGAAACGAATTTCATATTTGTCAGGTTTGAACTGACATTTCCAAATGCTGTATCCTTTTGAACAGGCCACAAGTCCAAGATATACGCATTACCACAAAATTGACCAAGCACAATTTTGATCACAATTCACACACTGTGCAAGCATGTCAAAACATGGCCATGTTAAAATTGCAAAATTTCCTTCTGATTGAAAAAAAAATCACAGGCTGTCAGACTGAATTACTGACACTCCTTTTCTATAATAGTTCATGCTGTCTTCAGAATTAAATTGAAATAACGAATACGGGCAGTGTAACATTCTGCCAAAGGGGGTAGTGCATTCATAGTATGTGGATGTCCTGGATTAAATATGCAAAATTAACATACCAGGTCTCTGTTTGGAGGGAGAACATATTTATATAAAAGGGTTATGCATGATTTTCTCTGAACAGTTCAGTAATATGGCTTGTTTTTATTGATCTTGTTTAGACATACATGTTTGATGCTTGATAGGCATACCAATGAGAATAATTTGCCCAAATTTGCAACAGAACAATTTTTATTTAATTAATTGCCAAAAAATGTCAAAATCCTGTCTATATTCTAGTATTTTGATAAAAAAAAATTCATTGAATAAGACCTTTTTGGGCTATTTAAACACTGTAAATATCCGTAAAGCTATATACATGTATACAATATTGATATCCCCAGCATGCACAATTAAGTTATGCATTATCTTTTACCATTGTTAATTTTAACATACAAGAAAAATGTGTAGTCAATGATAGAGAATAATAAGTGGCAGATTTCAAATCAAGGCATTTAAGGCTCACCAGGGGCTTAGCACCGTCTAGATAATACAGCCGGGCTAGCTCCGTGTCCTTATGCCAGGATCATTTATAGGAACTTTATCTTGTTGAAAAGTTTAATATTTGACTAGTCCAAATAAACAGCAACTTCAGAGTCTTTGACAAGTTATGTTTTGGCGATTTTTTATGTCCACATTCAACTTTTTCTCCTAGCCAAGAATGACATTTCAAGCACTAAGTTTATTTAGTTCAAATAATTGTACATTGAATGATTTTTTACCATTTTTGATATGGCACGTCACGTAGTGAACACGTCTATAATTTTCGACTTGATGTATATTGAGCTTCAAGATGACGCGCATCAGCTAGATAGTTCCAAAATGGCAATGCTATGTTGACAGAAGCTGATCGGAATTTAAGTGTTTAATGAAACACTTGTGTAATTATACACACTTGTGTGATTAAACAATGATATTGGCTCAAGATAAATTATGTGAAACTTTTGTGTTTCTATTTTGCAATGCAGTGTTTAATATTGAAGTGTTACAGTTGAAGAAAATATTTTACTATGGTATGAATCAGATCAACATGGCATAAAGGGAACCAAATTATGCACTGGTCAGTCAATTGTAACCAGGCCCCCCCCCCCCAGATCTGGGGAATAGTGGGGACTTTGACTTTCAGTACAGCCAACACTGGCTAAATTCCATGCCATAGGGGGACAAACAGTTGGTAAAATCCCCGCCAAGGTCCCTGCACCCCGGGGACCCTAGGTAAGGCCAATTACCCGCTATATTTAAAGCAGACAAAACCACCGCCTTCACCCGGCAATGCGGGGCCACCTGAAAAGCAAAAACACGACCAATTTCACTGGCTATTCCCCGGTATATCCCCGGACCTGGGGTGGCCGTGGTTACAATTGACTTGTGCATTATTTTCACAATTTTAAAGAAATACTAATATATTTTTAATGCAGAAAGATGACAACTGTGACTCAGAATGCAAGTTGTTTCGAGTTATTATCATTATTTTTCACATCAATATTTGCAACAATTATTAACATCTACTATTAGCACGAAGCAAAACGACGTTATTGTTTTTTGGATTTTCACTGAGTTCGTATTTCCATGTTTTACTGCAACTTACTTTTAGCACAGTGATTTGGTGGGAATGAGCTGAATTTTGACCTTTAGAAAATTTAGTGAAATTTAACCTAAAATAACCTAATTTATTTTTTTTCTAAAGGATTTTTATGAATTACTGCACTTTCACAAAGTCAGAAAATCTCGAATTGTCTAAATTTAGACAATTCCGAGATCTTCTGACTTTGAAAAAGTGCAGTAATTCATAGTTATTTTATGCTAGATCGTTGGTAGGAGTGACCCCTTTGATGAATATGAAGAAAAAAAATATGTATTTTAGGTTATTTTAGGTTAAATGTCACTAAATTTTGTAAAGGTCAAAATTCAGCTCATTCCCACCAAATCACTGTGACTTTTAGTAGTGGGTGACCTTTCACCAGATGTATTTCAGTCATTAATTGTATTGCGTTAAATTCAGCCAATATGACCACAAGGTGATGATGTTATTCAATTACTTATTTTTACTTCTCCTTTTTAGCACTAACAATCCATTGTAAAACTCTAGTTTGATGCCTTAAATCCCATTTGACATCGGAAATTCCACGGATATGTGTTGATTCGTCCGCCATCTTGGATAAACCGGGGCATTTTGGGTCATGTCATTAACGCATCATATTTTGATGATTCTACTTAAAGAATCTACAGTATGATATATATTTTAAAATATTTCGATAGTTTAAAGTATTGAATTAATCTGTTTAGCAACAATGTACTTCAGTATTCAGTTCGAAACATTTACGGATTTGTTTTTCATGTCAGCTGATCATTTGGAGCTCCTCGGCCATTTTTTCGATAAAATGGCCGAGGAGTTCCGAATGCAGTTTGGTATTATAGGTATGACGTCACCATTGCGTCATATGTACTTCCGTTGTGTGGAAAATTCTCAATAAAAAATAATGTTTTTATGACTGATAGACATGTTTTCACATGTTCAATACACTGTAAATCAAAAATATCATTATTCCTGAAACTTTTATACCTTGAGTATCTATTATTGCTTGATTTATCATTTAGAATAGAGATTTAAGCATAAACTGCTGCCCTATAGTTGAAAGGTCATTTTGGAAGAACTGTCATGGCGGAGTGTGCAAATTTTAGAGTTTGTTTTTTCAAGTGGAGAGATTTTTCTTAGGAATAACTTGACCCCCCCCCCCTTTTTTATTGGCTTAAAAGGTAATTTAAAGCTTGTACTTTAAGAACATATATGTTTATCATAGCTGCATTCGCTCGAAATGCCTTTAAATGTTGTCTAAAAATAATCATTACACATTGAATGATAGAGGAAATGACAATGGTGGTGTGTAACCTTAAGGTGGAACTATTTCCATGTACAGGTCGATATTGGCGAAATGATTTATCAATATAAATATTTGATTTCAGTATCAATTGTCAATAAGTTATACATGACCTACTTCTCTCACTATTCGCCCAGATATTTAAAAAAAAAACAACTATGTAACAGCCAATTAAAATCAGCTGTGTATTCAAAACAATGATACGAACTATTTAGTGCCATTTGTACGCGCTGATTTTGGCGTGCTTTGGCTGGTAGTTGGGATCGGCTGATGTGCCTACTTAGGACGGGCCCTGAGGGGCACCGTCCAAAAAACTAGGTATGATTATCAAGGCTTGTTAGGTATCGCCTTGGAACGGTCAGTAAAATGTAAATTTACCGTGGGGTTTAAACCAGTTTAAGTGCACAAACCTCACGCTTATCCCAACAATCCTAAATAAATAAAAACGCAAAAGGTAAATCTTATCAAAGTATTCATTAACTTGAGTCATAAAAGTAAATGATGCCACAACGAGAGTTATTGAAATTATACACGAGCGCCTCATCGCGGGTGCATCATTTCAATCACGAGGATAGTAAGGGGCGTAACTGTTTGTACCATGTTATCAAGGACACATTCAAATACTAGCGTGCGGTAAACGTGAAATGCGTTGTAATTTATCTGCACGTTTGTTATTAAACGGTTCAGCTGTTTTCTGTTGACTGGCCCGATATGGGTGGTTTTTTTTTAAACAAAACAAAGGAATCACTCTAAAACATGGTACAGCAAGGCTTCAATAACTAGCAAATTGTTGTCATAAAAGCTTGACTATCGAATTGTTCATTGATACAGTGTCGAGTGATTGTAATAAGGCGAAAAAAATGTTTCATATTTTGTTATTGCCTTGATTGCCTAGAGAAGAGAGGTTTTCCATGCAAGTTCTTTTTCGCTTAATTGTTTACTTGAAATGGACATTTGCATATAATCTGTACCGGCGGTACCATTCATTATTGATGTCTTCGCTCATGCCTCTGTCACTGGGATCTCAGGCCGGATTCCGATTTAACCAATTAGAAAAGCTTTAACGATAACAAATTTCAATTAGGTCCTTCATCGTTTGTTTTAAGTGATTTATTTCGCCATTCACGCAAGCGCGTTTGCTTGAATAAAATCAATCGCTCTGACACCAAGTAAAAAATTATATTATTTTTTGGCATCATATTTTGTATATAAGTACTGTGTTTTTTTGTGAGTTTTGTGCTATTGCTTCATGTTTCTAGTTTTTGATTGTTTGTTTTTGTGTTCTATGTCTTTGGCGTTGACCCCGTGCCATTTTACGGGGTTTATGTTTAAACTTTTGGCTACTCTGCTTGTTGCTGTAGTTTTTCATATTGTGAAGATTCAGCTGTACTGCTTACATATCACTAAAAAATTAATTTGGCAGCCCGGCGCAGCCTGGATAATACTGAATTAGTGGTAAAGAAAACCAAATATATACTTTACTAAGGGTATGATAGCAAAATTTATGTTACCAATTACCTTAAGTGTTAATATTACTGTATGTGTTAGTCCTTAGACAATTCAAAAGTGGCTCACTAGACATCAAATTTGATTACAATTATAACTGGCTGTACCAGTCAGAGATAGTGAGAAAGAGATAGTGAGAAAGATATATATATATATCTTATCAACAGCAATATCTCAATACAGAGTATAACTATACAGTTACAGTTATTTCGTGTTACTTGTTTTGTCGAATTTAAATCAAACGCAAACACTCTTTTTGAATAAGTAAATTAGTCTACTTAAAGCTCAAATACAATCGTGCGAAGATAAAAATGTATTGTTTGATCGCAGATTCCCGAAATAAACAATGTAAATACAGGATTAAATAATTAAATCACATAACGCTGAAATCAAAGTAATCAAACCTACAACGAAAATGTCAGGGACAAGCCATGTTTAGAGGCACAAGATAAAGGCCACCGAGTCTTGCATATTGTACGAAACAATGGCCTTGTGAATGATAAAGTGTGCACATGTGCCATGAAAGTAAGACAATGAGACATGCATCAAAAGTTGATTTATTTACTGCCATATTCTGCAATTTCTTCTTTCAAATGTTCAATCTAAGAATACGATCAATATGATGTAACGCAGAATATTGCAATATTGCATATTTTCCTCGTCCACCATGCGATATGATAGTTATGTGACTTGCTATACGTAAGCCTTATTTCATATAGAACGTGTTTTCTAAGATTCATGCCAATACATTTTATGTCTTTTGAATTCTTTGTCAATACCCCATGTGTTTTCTTTGGAAACACATGACAAAGATAAAGAGTGCCGCGGAGTCAATACAATCACTCGTCTGTTTTTTTATCCTTGGAAAAGGGCATAAATCAACAATTATTAAAAGTAATGGGTTTTGTTGTAGATGTTCGTACTGTCTATGGCAACACAACATCTCATATAAATATTTTGATTGAACTGTGAGCTATCGTCAAGGGTAACGTTTGTGAAAACGGACCCCGAGCACGCCGACTAAGCCGACGACACAACACCTATGACGCTTATCGCACTGTATCTTTGTATGGTATTCAAACTACATATTATATCGCTCATTGTCGTCTTATACATATATTGCATAATTCTAATGTCAATGTGTGCACTTCTAGCACTATGATTGTGTCACATTCCAGGGACAGACGAGTTCGGTGAGCCGTGTCACGGGGGCCAATACAAGCATATGTGGTCCAACGGCCCCAAGGAGTGCCATGAGATCCCAGACTATACTTTTGACGACCACTTTAGATGCCCCGTACCCTCCTTTCTGCCCAGAGCCGCCCTCAGGGAATACCTAGAAGGTACGTGTTGTATGACGAAAAGCGTTTCAGATATTTAAACTTAACTACGTAGGGCCAAAATCAGACATCGCCGCATTCATCATTTCTTACCTGGCTTTATTTTGTATATCGCGGTTTCAAATCACTAAACCGCGCCATCTTCTGTTCTCACATAAATAAACCGGAACTAGTTTTTAATACACACGTTCCCATTTACTCCACACCATCAAACAGTCAATCCAATTAAACATAAAAGAACGTAATGGAGCACAACGTAACGCAATTGTACGTAACGGGACGGTTATATGAAATAACCCAAACAAAATAATCAAGAAACATACATCATATACACAATAACAATCAAAATAATACAATTAACATAACAAATAGAAGTTCGCAAAGTATTTTAATGACGTTCAAAAATACTTAAGGTTACAAAAAAGTTGTCTTACCATAAAAAATTGCCTAAACGAACCTATCATAATTAAATGTAAATTAACTTCATTTATAAAAAGGAAAAATGTAACAAAAATAACTTACTAAACATTGGTACGTTTTCCGATTTATTTAGCAAAAACTAAACATTCAGTCATGTCCTTTCACTTGCACCTTACACTGTCCAAATATACTTTCGCCCGGAGATCGCGCAGCTGCCAGTATGTTTCAAAATAATTGGTCCGATTAATTTCTGCTATCAATCTTACAATGAATCATACTCGCTAGCGACATACAAAGCTTATCAGTTTAATAAACGTATTCCTAGCTGCAGCACCAGAACGAAATTTTAATCATTTTTTAAGGAAAATTTGGATACTTTTTGGGAGAAACGTGTTTTATAAAACAAATTCTTTATATCAATGAACAATATTTTGTTCAGCGCCTTTCAAGCTTAAATGTATGTTTTCACATATTTGAGTGCATGGCTTCAGTTTTGAATTATTGCCTAAGAAACTAAAGACTATTTGTTCGTGGACAAACAAGCGCAGGTTGTTTTTTTTCTATCAAATGTGTGTACTTTGTTAAACTCATAATGCTATGTAAGGAATGAATGTATAACTACAGGTTCAATCCATAGTAATTTGGGTTCATCGCCAAAAACAAATAAATTAAAATTAATGAAAACCTTATAGTTGATAAAATAGTGTTCCTATTATAATAAAATAAATATTGCCCGACCTCGACTAAAAATATCACGTTTTCATTAATCAGAATGATAAACTGTGCGCTAACGGGACCTTTCTTAAACCATTGTATCACTATCGTTATGCTTTTATATTATTTAATATTTATACAGGCCGATGGACGAAGGGCGAAGAAGACCTTCGCAAATATATCAAATTCAACACCGTCGTCCGTAACGTTGTTTATAATGATGCAAGTCAAAACTTCACCGTCGTCTCAACGGACATGAAAGCCGGCGTGTCTTCTACTGAAGTGTTCAGTCACGTAATCGTCGCAGTCGGCATTTTCAACGCTCCAAACAAGCCACCCTTTGATGGTATAGAGAAATTCGAAGGTCGGATCATGCATTCCCATGATTTCCGCGACGCTAAAGAGTTCAAAGGTCAGCGTGTTTTGGCTGTCGGTGCGGGCTATTCCGCGGAGGATATAGCCTTGCAGTGCATCAAGTTCGGCGCAAAAAGTGTCATTTGCACGTGGCGCACGAAACCAATGGGCTTCAAATGGCCGAAAGGGATCGAAGAGCGGCCACTCTTGCAGCGACTTGACTGCGAGACAGCGTATTTCAAGGACGGTTCCAGTGCGAAGGTTGATGCAATTATCTTGTGTACCGGATACCTGTACGCGTTCCCGTTCCTGGAAGACCGGCTGCGGCTGCAATCTAGGCTAACCTACTACCCGGACAATCTGTACAAGGCGACCTTATGGCTTGGTGGCGGAGGCCGCCGATTGTTCTACCTGGGTGTCCAGAATCAGTACTTCTCATACTCTATGTTTGAAAACGAGGCTTTGTGGGCATGCAGGTACTTGGAACATTACACAATGATTAATACTTAAAACCGTAAACACTTTTCAAGTCGTTGATAAAAGCCGTTTATGCACATGGTAGAATGTCGGGTTCAAACTGGCTAGAATTACTTGAATTACTAGTCTAAGAGTTGTAACGAGGTGAGTGATTCCCGTATGTAAAGAATTTTCTTGATTATTTGCGGATTATAACAGCATTCTTTTACTTTTTCTTACATTTTAGCCTGTTTCACTCACGTCTATGAGTTTCCAAATAACTGTCACATTTAAATAATAAAGAGTTAAATGGATTTTTTTAGATTCAGTGTAATATTGCAATGTATCTTTTACTCGTTCAATATATGTTTTAGTGTACATGCGGAAAATTATGTTGTTATATTATACTGAAACATACATATAGTTTATATACAAGTATGCATAGCCTATTAAACTACCTTGTGTCGCTCTATTTTAGGTACATTATGGGCACCATACCAGGCGAGCCGAAGAGCGAGGCGGAGATGCGCATGGACGCGGACAAGTGGGTGAAAAGGAGGCAGGGGCTGAAAGGATACCACGATGAAGTCGACTTCCAGGCGGACTTTGTCGCGGACCTGAGTGGCGCGGTAGGGTACAAAATGGAAGCGAAGAAGATTGCAGACATGTTCCACAAGTGGCTAAACGATAAGGATGCGGATGTTGCAAGCTACAGGGACCAGAGCTTCCAGTCACCGTTCACGGGGACGGTATCGCGACCCCTCAAGTCCGGCTGGTGGAGGACTTTTGATGACAGCACAGAGTCTGTTGTGAAAAACTATGACTAGATGGGCGCAGAATTGCTTACATGGCTTACCTTACTTTCTGTATCATATTCAGACTTGTGGATTAAATTCAAGGAAACAAAAACTATGTTTTATATTTGTTTGGTTGAAATTGCTTTTTATCATTATAAGTGCAGTGCGTCAGGATTTTGCTTTTTATGTAGTTCCGCTTACACGTTTATGAATATGTTTATTGCTGGCAGTCATGAAGTCGGGTCATGTGTTTTTCATTCTCTAATTAACATAATCAGGTCAAAGTTGTTCGTAGCCGCAATCAATACGAACAGTTTTTACTTCATACATTTTCATTAAATTAATAATATTCCTATTTTGTTTTACTATGCAATAACAATAATTACTATTGTGCCATTTGTTAATATGGTAACATTCCTTATATGACTACATCCTATACAACAGTTTAATCATCAATGGTGTGTGTTTTTTTCGTTTTTCTCAAAATATTCTGAACGACGATATGGATTTATATCTTTTTATATGTACTGGAACGTTCTTTGAATGTAAATCGAGCTTCCAATTTCGAAAAGAAGTAATGAAAAATCTTAAAACAGGTTCCACCAAATGCTTTTTTAGGATCTTTGTTAAGACAATTGGGAATAATTATAGCAAGAGTTTTAAGGCCTTGCCACACAAAGTAATGTTTATAACACTGTGAGTATAGTCTCTGATAGCAATAGACATAATTATGTACTAAGTTAATTGTGATTTTTCCTAACGTTTTCTTTCGCTATTTTGGCCAAGGTTTAAGTTCTAAATACTGTTGATGACACCATAAATCTAACAATACTATAAATGCATTAAAAAAGTCAAAGCAATAATAACCATTCAAAGGTATCATTCAGGATTCCAGCTATAATTGATAATTAGACATTAGCATTTTCTTCCCAAATTTATGAAGGTCACTAAACATTACACACCCTAGAAACGTAATTGACAACAATTTTGAAAAAGAGTAATCTGACTACAAAGCTAGACTAGATAGTGGAATATTGCCACTTGCTTGGTGAGGTATGTGTGGTGCGTACTGTTTCAACTCTGGGATATCTTTTACACAGTCTTGGTGGGTCAGCTGTCTCTTGGACTAGATCGCATCAATCGCCTCAAACACTGAAATAGTACACACATGAGCAACGAGAAAACAGTGGATTTCAAATTAGATTAAAAGAAAAGAACCCGAAATCGGGCATTTCTAAGCCGCCTTCAGACTTATTTCCAATAATTGCCGTGCGCTTTATTTTGTCTCTTTTCCGTTCAAAATATTTGTCATCCGATTTATTATCGTAACTATTTAGTCGGGTGTTACAAATTTTGGGGCTAGGTGTACAAGTTTTGAGAAAAGTATGGTTTTGATAACAGTTATCCTACCAAAAAATGTAAGCTTTCGCTTTTTCCATGCGTTTATTAGCTGTTTGCACAAATTTGTCAGTCCAAATAAGATTCACACATTCATCTTTATCATAGCCAAAATAGTCAGCATGAAATATAACGTATTTAGTTGCAGATTGTATATTATTTATCATATCAATATCTTTGATTTTCGATAAACTTATCCAAAGCACATTTGTTGTTGCCTTGCAAAGTTTGAGACCTGAATGTTCTCCAATATATCAATTAGGTTTTGAACAACTATTTTTTTGAAATGGAGTATTGTCGTCTGTAAGCTGGATAGCCTTTAGACATTGTTAGTGTACTTTTATACCTTCAAATTTATCATATGCTATTAAAATGGATTGCTTACCTTTCAAATACAGTTAATCAAAAGCTACCGCACTCATATGTTAGCTTATACTTTGGGACTTTAACATACATATACTTGATTCATATTTGCTTAAATAACGAACAATAAGTCAGCCAATAAGGTTGTATTCAAAGTCAGTTAGATACCCTGAAGTAAAATCAGAATGATAAAAAAGCATTCACATATTTTATAGGTTATCAAATCATTCAATCAGAAAAGCAAAAATCACTAGTGCTTAAAAAATAATAACAATTTCGATTGTTTTAAACTATATGTTCCATCTTAGAAAAGTCCGAGAAAAAAAATATTTTGTATAGCACTGTTTTTCTTGTCGTAAAAGAATTAGCGTTTCTGCTCGATTACAAAGTTCTCATAGTTCACTGCATTCATAACCATATCTGCTTTGCTTGAAGCAATTGTTTTTGCTCAAAGAATTGTAGAATTTGCAGTAACTTTGATACACAATAATAATATACAATTTCAACTAGTAGAAATGTCATCTCACAAGTACGTCCTTATTTTATTTTGGTTTAAATAATTTTTTATATATTTTTTATGGCATATGTTACACGTCCTTATTTAGAACTGTGTTAAGAAAATAGACACAAAAAAGATGTGAATTCTTTGTTTATGCATATTTTCTTGTTAAGGAATAAGTCTGGTAATATTTTTACCATCTTTTGTTATTTTTAAGCGGTGTTCAGGGAAAGCTCGACTTATGGGAGGGAATAATTTGTTAACAAATCATACCTGACAATTCATGAGGAGTAAAACATACATTGATCAGGACATCTTACTGCTTAAGTATTTAAGGAACACTTATCTCGATAGTTATATCTTGGAAGCAAAAGGAACCACAGAAGTGCGTGCTTCAGTTAACACGGAGGTATGAAATTATGTCACAGCCCTTCACTCAAACGAAAACGTAAGAATGATAGTTTTGCAATTATGATACTTGAGTTATAAGAGCTTGAAATTATAGTGTAAAGGAAACATGAACTTTATATATATTTGAAAACTTAAGATGGACTTAAAAATTGCTTTATCGCGAAAGTGTGATCATTCCATTTTGAGGCTGTTTAAAAACAAAAGTTGTCATGTTGCTAAAATTTAGTTTCACTAATCGTTGCATAACAGTTGAACTTTTTTCATACACAACTAATGCTTATAATTTCAGTTTTAGGGTTATTCAATAGAAGGCAGATAACAAAGTACAAATATGCATGAAGAATGTAAACATAACAATATACATACTTACACATAACATGAAATACAAACACAAGCAAATGATTACAACAGCTGAAAATTCTAACATCCACAGTGTATACCTAACAATCCTTGATAAACACCCCTAATTTTATATATTATATATGTTTAATGGTACAGGGTAAACGCCAAAGACATAGAACACACACAAAAATTACAAACAAGAAACATTGAATTTATCAAGGATTGTTGGGTACCGCCTTGGAACGGTCAGTAAAATGTAAATTTACTTGCAAAGGGTTTAAACCAGTTTACGTGCACAAAAATCACTCTTATCCCAACAACCCTGGTTAAGAAAAAACGTAAAAAGTAAATCTTATCAAAGTATGCATTAACTTGAGGAAATTTAATAATAAAACAAATAATAATAAACTAATAGGTAAACCCCAAGTACTTCAATGATTAGAGATCCCAACTCTATCTGCACAGAGGAATACAATTCAGAGTACCTTATGCAAAAACTTTCCAAAGATACGATGCAGTTATAGCTATCTCTATTGCACAAGGATTCAAGTGCGCAGAGAAATCTGAGAAGTTCACATCCACTTTGAGCTCCCAGCAGAAGAACAGCACTGTTGAGCTTGCTACTGAAACGACGCGAACTGAAAATGTGCTTCCACATAAAGCATCGCATTATAATTGTACAAAATTGTTAATTTCTTAAAAGAAAACATTGACATGAGTAACCAATGTTCTTCGTTTTGTTGGTATAAATTTGCCAAATTTTTGTTCAAATCGCTCCAAGTTTTTAGATCTGGAAGTTTCATAAAATTTTGGTTATTTTCAATACTTGTGAGAGGAGGCCATTTTTGTGTTTTTTAAGATTTGTGTATACAAACTCATGTCATTTTCAGTTTAGTAGATTTGGAGACATTGGTGAATAGAGATAAAATCATAATTCCATGAACAAAAACTCAAACTCAAACTCATTTTATTCGTGATAGAAAGCCACCTGCCCAAAACACAAATAGCGCCGATAGTGCCACCACTACTCGACAGCACCACCACTAGTGAAACAGCGCCACCACTGTGCATATTTATCTTTTAAGAAGTTTTTTTTATAGTTTTGATGTGATCCGGCATAAGTACTATATATAACAGTTATATTTGCATGCGCCAGAATGTCCGTATGGTGTGTGTAAGCACTGATGTGTACTTGAAATGCTAGCAGATCTCAAAATATGCACAAGACCGATTCGGGAGAAAAGCTCCTGGCACCACAGTTCGCACAGTAATAAAAACGAAATGGTAGCCAGCCTGCAGTAGAGATGTTCTTACACGGTACCACATTCTCCAATTTTCGAAATATGACAGTTAAATAAAATGATCAAATAAAATGTAAACCATACTCACGTGTGTTCATGTAAACGTAGGGCACAGCTCCACCACGTAAGTGTCGACAGTTTATTTTTCTCTGCACCACCGTTAAGTGGTGGAGCTGGCGTTTAGAAGCCGTGATATAACAATATTGGTTTAACCATCGAGTCAAATATCTTGAAACTCTTTATGCACCAGTCAATTGTAACCACGGCCCCCCTGGTCCGGGAGTATACCGGGGATAGCCGGGGAAATGGGCCGTGTTTTTACCTTTCAGGTGGCCCCGCAGTGCCGGGTAAATGCGGTGGTTTTGTCTTCACTTTAAATATAGCGGGGAATGGGCCTTACCTAGGGTCCCTGGGGTGCGGGGGCATTTGGCGGGGATTTAACCCTCTGTTCGGCCCGGCAGGTCGGAGATTTTAGCCAGGGTTGGCTGGACCGAAAGTCAAAGTCCCCGCTATTCCCCGGACCTGGGGGGCCGTGGTTACAATTGACTGGTGCATTACGTATGAAGTTTATTGACTTTATAGCCTGCTCAGTTAGTTTATTATGCGATCGAGACAGGGGTAGTTTAGGTGTTAATATTAAATCCATATATTTATAAAAGGATACTATATTTAAAGGGGTTTCGCCAAGCGTC
Organism: Mya arenaria; assembly: GCF_026914265.1. Lineage (NCBI taxonomy): Eukaryota > Metazoa > Mollusca > Bivalvia > Myida > Myidae > Mya > Mya arenaria. The sequence continues at coordinate 71,752,397 of NC_069129.1, read as the reverse complement.
TATTGTTCCTTATTTTTTAGTGGGCCACACCTACGAAATACCATAACCTCTGTTTTATCAACATTAACCTTCTTGTCTGTATTTTAGCCTAGCATTAATTTGGTGTTGGTTGTAATTGAATTATAGTTTTTGCCGGGTTGGCTATGTCGTCTGCAAACATGAGTGCAACAATATCTTTTATAAATAATACAAACAATAGGGGGCTACTTATATCCTCCTGTCTGGTCCCCTTCAAACATGGGAAGCTATCAGTAAGGCCGTTATTGGTTTTCACACTAGCATTGATATTTGAATTCATAGCGTTCAACGCATTTCCCTTATTCAACAGATTGTCGAGTCCCCAATCCGGAAGCCAGCTTGTGCTTCGTCTATTTTGCTGTGAATTTCAGCCGAATTATATAATCGATTATTTAAAAGTGAAGAATATACTTTACATAAATTATTAATCAAAGAAATCCCTCTAAAATTTCCAGGGTCCTCCTTAGAACCAGTTTTATGTATTTGACACACTTCATCTCAAACTTAAAAGTCGACTGTCCAAAGCTGAATGACAGTTACACTTAATTCCTCATGCACGAAACCTTATATTATCCACAACCTAGCGGATATTACGCTACATTCAACTGAAAATTATTTGTTTACATATTTATATACATTCAAACTAATTCAATTATATTTTCAAAATGACATGAAACGTAAGATTAGCATGAATGTGCAAATGTTAAAATGTCAATTGACAACATTTTTAAATATTTCATTTTAAAGGTATCTGTAGGTAGCAAAAACTAAACACAATCAAATTTACTGTATGTTCATGATTGTGCATTATTTCTGTTCTGAGTGGAGTTCTTTGAAAAGAATAAAAAGTGCTGCTTTCCAAATTAAGTTGAAATGTTTATGTGATTTGTATTGCGAGACATTTTCTGAAATATGACGCCAGTTGCTGTTGTGTTCAAATGTTGGAAAGAAAACCTAATTGTTTTTATAACCCTATTATGTGGCCCTATCATAGTTTTATTTGTTCCCCAATTTAAAAGTTGAGACAAGGCCATAGGCAGTAACTCGACAGGCACGTCTTAGAAAAAGCAGAGCCAAATAAGTTGCACTCTCTTAGCAGACTAACGAACTTTATTGGTTTCTCGTCAAAGATAGAGGGGGAAAATTCCTGTTTTATTGCCTGTAGCGTGTCGTGGTAAACGTGAGCAGTTCCGACTATTGGCGTTTGTACACCACCTTAGACTAATAATAAGCTGGTCTAACGACACCTCCCATGCCATGCTAGCCTTTAAATTACTTTTGCCAAATCATGAAAAACAGCACAAAAACGAAAACATTGCCATATAGGACAGTTCGGTAGTTCAAGGGGAATGTACAGTCGAACCCTGTTGGCTCGAACTCGCTTGGCTCGTATTACTCGTTGGCTCGAACTGGATGTAAAGGTCCGATTTCTTGAATCTCAATGTAAGCATTTCCGCTTGGCTCGAATTTTTCGAGGCTCGAGGTATTTTGGTCGGTCCCTGGGAGTTCGAGCCAACAAGGTTGGACTGTATGTGGGAATGAGGTTTGCACTTCGAAACCAAACAAGAATTCAACAAAGCTAGAAGATTTCGGTAACTTTGCCAATATTTTAGTCTGTTAACATACATCTTATTGCCGTTTCTACATTTCTACATCTACATTCAAACACTTTTAACTAACGCTTTTGAAAAGGTGATTGATGTTTCAATATTGATTTAAATATTCATTCAAGCTGAACTTTAGAAATGACAAAACAAAAGTCTTGCATCTTAGACCGCCGCATAAAGGATAATGATAAACGAATCCGTCGACCCATGCTGGCACACACAAGCAAATAGTTTTATCAACGGCATTATGCAAGATGAATTATTTCAGAATGCAGTGCACATTTTGATCTTGTTACCAAGCCGGGAGAACAATCTCCGTCAAAGATCAAACTTTCGTTTTATTACGTGAGCACAATTTCAAAATGTTTCACCATTTACTAAGTTTTGCTCCAACAAATATCGTAATCAAAATGACAAGACAAAGCATAATATTTTTTTGAATTACAAGCATTTCTGTTAAAATTTGGTGAAATCGCAAATGTTTCTTAGTTTCAGCCTTGAACAATTCTGGCTTATATAAAAAAAAGGTGATAACAACCCTTTTGTTTAAGGTTTCAGTGAAAAGGCATCAACAGGTAAAAATGTAACCAGCAGTGCTTTCTATAAGGCGAGCATATACCTAACGTGAGCAAACTGTTTTGTTTTATATCACTGTTTCAATGCAGGCCTTACACATCAAGCGGGTCATCAAACAGCAAACTTTCGTCGCAAACGCATTTACTGAACGTTTGGTTGTTCGATGAAAGAATGGTTTAACTTTTTTAAACAATGCTTTAGATGGCCACAATAAAAAAACGTACTCATCAGAAAACAAGACGCGCGTTACTGGGGTAAGCAAGACAGCACACACATATTAAGAGCTGCTGTAGGGCAACGCGATCGACTATACGTCGCTATGTCTTTAAATTCAAAAATGATGTAAAAAGTGCCTGCCAAAAGCAATAAAAAGTCAAACAAGAGCTGTCACAGTATGTGACGAATGCCCCCGAATGTGACATTGACCTACGAACAAGGTCAGTACATGAAAAGTTGATCTTGCCTTTACATGTCAAATACATATGGCAAGTTATTTAAAATTGCCTCTGAACATAAAAAATACCACCCATACTTGACAACCTACACTGTTATGTCCTTATATTCAGAATTCCCTTGTGAATAAACACTGTATCTTTCACCTTAGAGGAAGGGACATGGGTCTTGCACAAGACACGTCGTCTTCGTATGTGGAACATATGTAGCAAGTTATTTTAAAATCTGTCTATACAAGGGAAAGTTACAGCCCGGACACGACAACCTATACTCTATGTCCTTATATGCAGCACTCCATTGTGAATAAACACTAAGTGTGACCTTGACCTTTGAGGTAGGGACACGGGTCTCGCACGCGACACGTCGTCTTGGTATGTGGAACACATGTGGCAAGTTATTTTAAAATCTGTCCTTACAAGGGAAAGTTACAGCCCCGACACGACAACCTATACTCTATGTCCTTATATGCAGCACTCCATTGTGAATAAACACTAAGTGTGACCTTGACCTTTGAGGTAGGGACACGGGTCTTGCACGCGACACGTCGTCTTGGTATGTGGAACACATGTGGCAAGTTATTTTAAAATCTGTCCATACAAGAGAAAGTTACAGCCCGGACACGACAACCTATACCCTATGTCCTTATATTCAGCACTCAATTGTGAATAAACACTAAGTGTGACCTTGACCTTTGAGGTAGGGACACGGGTCTTGCATGCGACACGTCGTCTTGGTATGTGGAACACATGTGGCAAGTTATTTTAAAATCTGTCTATACAAGGGAAAGTTACAGCCCCGACACGACAACCTATACTCTATGTCCTTATATGCAGCACTCCATTGTGAATAAACACTAAGTGTGACCTTGACTTTAGAGGTAGGGACACGGGTCTTGCACGCGACACGTCGTCTTGGTATGTGGAACACATGTGGCAAGTTATTTTAAAATCTGTCCATACAAGAGAACGTTACAGCCCGGACACGACAACCTATACTCTATGTCCTTATATGCAGCACTCCATTGTGAATAAACACTAAGTGTGACCTTGACTTTAGAGGAAGGGACACGGGTCTTGCACGCGACACGTCGTCTTGGTATGTGGAACACATGTGGCAAGTTATTTTAAAATCTGTCCATACAAGAGAAAGTTACAGCCCGGACACGACAACCTATACTCTATGTCCTTATATGCAGCACTCCATTGTGAATAAACACTAAGTGTGACCTTGACCTTTGAGGTAGGGACACGGGTCTTGCACGCGACACGTCGTCTTGGTATGTGGAACACATGTGGCAAGTTATTTTAAAATCTGTCCATACAAGAGAAAGTTACAGCCCGGACACGACAACCTATACTCTATGTCCTTATATGCAGCACTCCATTGTGAATAAACACTAAGTGTGACCTTGACCTTTGAGGTAGGGACACGGGTCTTGCACGCGACACGTCGTCTTGGTATGTGGTACACATGTGGCAAGTTATTTTAAAATCTGTCCTTACAAGAGAAAGTTACAGCCCGGACACGACAACCTATACTCTATGTCCTTATATGCAGCACTCCATTGTGAATAAGCACTAAGTGTGACCTTGACCTTTGAGGTAGGGACACGAGTCTTGCACGCCACACGTCGTCTTGGTATGTGGAACACATGTGGCAAGTTATTTTAAAATCTGTCCATACAAGGGAAAGTTACAGAGCCGGACGGACGGACGGACGGACGGTGCGATTTTAATATGCCCACCTTCGGGGGCATAATTAAAAAGTAAACAAGAATATCCGCAATGCGACGAGCTCCGGTTTCAATGATATACAGAAGAACTTCAGCCTTTGTTGTGAAATTCAGTTTAATCTTGGCCTTTTTTTATTTTTGTCACAGTGACCATGACCCTATGGACCACAATTTAATCCTATGGCAGTCCTCCATACACTTTTTCTATAAACCAAGTTTGGTCGCAATATGTCAACTCTTAAGTTATTTATACCAACCGTTTCGCTATTTTAAGTAACCTTGACCCTTGGGACCCTAAACACAATCCAATGAAAGGTCTTTATAAAGTCTTTCTATATACCATGTTTGGTCACAACGTGTCAACCCTGACTAAAGATATTCAGTACTAACCATTTTTCTATTGTTAGTTGCAGTGACCTTGAACATGACCATGACTCTCGGAGCCCAAACACAATTCCGCGAAAGGTCTCTATAAACTCTTCCTATAGACCAAGTTTGGGTCGCAATGTATCAATCGTAACCAAATTTATTCAGTACCAGCCATTTTTTAATTTTAGTAACAGTGACCTTGACATTTACTCTAAAGGCCGAAAACGCAATCCCATAAAAGGTCTCCATAAACTCCTCCTATATACCAAGTTTGGTCACGATATGTTTTATTTTGTGAAAACCTGGTTAAAAATATAAAAATGTGCCTGCCTAAACCAATATATTTTATTTTTTAAAGGAAATCTTTAAGTCATTCAATAGCCTGTACTTAGGGTATATATGGAGTTATGTTACCTCATTGTGTGATGGTTTCTGTGTAAAGTATGAAAGCCATTGATGAACAATATTTGAGATCTGAGTTAAAACCGAAAGTTGCCCCAAACCTTGAACCAAACCAAGTATATGCAAAATGAATAAAGGGTTATAGGAGTTATTAGTTAAAATTGGCAACTTGCCCTAAAACTCAACCGTACGCCGACGTCCTTATTGTATGATTGTAGTTATGTTCTAAATATGCAATGGCATTTCATATAGAATACGTCTTTTATCAAATCCCCTGTGTATGGAATGTCATCTGAAAAATGAAATATAAGAATGAAATAAAACTAGTCATTTATCAATTAAGCATGATTTGTATTTTATTCTTAGTACATGCATCAGTTTTGTCAACAAAGTTAAAGACGAAACATGCTTACAAATTTTATAGATCACAAAGCTAGCAATGATTTTGTTTTAAGTGTCTATAAACAGTATATCTTTAAAACCAAAGTATCTTGTTCGGCAGTCGATATCTGTTTAATTTAGTAAATTTTGTTTTCATGAAATAAAAATGGAACTGTATATAATAATCAGTTTTATATTTTGTTTCAGACATAATCTGGCAGCGTGCTATATGCATAATACCATATTATAGTTAAAATGGCGGATGGTTTGACAAACAAAAATGTAAACCATTTATTTGAGATATTTAAAATGAAATTATAAATAGAATGATAAGTGTTAAACTTCATGACCTTCAACAAATGTCAAATTACAGAATAATTAACTTTGATGGAAAATATGCAGCATAATGCTTGTTGAGTGAAACACAAAGACCCTGGCCAATACTAAGTCTTTGCTATACTTCGTTTTTACCATAAAAACAACAACACAAATGTGCAATACCAGACGAGTTGTTTATTAGATGATGGCGTGCAGCCAGGTTAAGTAAGTATAAAACGAGCACATGTATTTATGTAGAGCACAACACAATGAAATCCACTGGCTAATAAAGTCCTATGCAGTGCAACCGACCGGCCAGGCAAAACCAGAGACGGTTTACTCTGGAAACCTGTGTTCGTTTGCCAAGTGTCGATCCACAAAGTATGAATGTCGAACCTCATTCATTTGTCTGGTTTCAAATATGGATTTAAACAGTGAAACAAAATCTCTAAAAATATTGAAGTGAAAATTTAGGTTACGAAGTGAACTGAGTGAAGTCGACTGGTAGAATGACTCTACACGCTAATATACCAATATAGCACGAAATCCTCGTGCAAAACTGACCACTACTGTATTAAAATACTATCATTTCGCCAAGACAAATAATTCACGCTATACTAACGAAACTCATGAAATGAATATTCATAACTGTTTAGGTAATCATTCCTATCTTTAGCTACTAAGAGGTCAAAATGCCATCGCGTTTATTTTCATTGGAGCTTCATTACCATTACCGGCAGGTTTTGATTAGATATTCTGAGAATAGATGGAACAGACAATCGCTTTAGCATATGTTTAGAATAGTCCTAAGACTTGAATAACAAATATCAAAGGATCTGCCTTTTGATAAACTCATATCTTACGTGGTTCCATCGAAGACCAATCGGCTTCGGCTAAAGTCTACCGCGTATGGCGTATTCAAGTACTGAACAGAAATTCGTTTAATTACCTTGTTTACTAAATTTCTGTAAAAAGGGTCTGGCCTAGCTAAATTTAACGTCACTGAAACTATTGATTGACAAGCTACTTTTTGTGGCGATAGCCAGTAAAATCCTTTGTTTATTGTCACGTGAGGTTAAAGGTATTCACATGATGTCGTTAAACAAAGGGGGAATTAGGAAACACTTCTGATTGGTCAACTGCAATCGGGAGTACAACATCTCATTTTGGGAGTTCGAATGGTAGTTTCTGGTTAGGAGTGTGGGTTATATTCTGCAAAGTGGTTAAAATCTGAGAGAATATAATTGGGTTTAATTTTGGGATCTACGGCCCGAGCTAATGCAGTCTGCCTAGTAAAGATCTTAGAGTCAGATTTGCTGTCGTATAATAATACAAATAAATTGACAACTGATAAATAAATAATTGTAATAAAATTTGTATCATCGGACGTGGTTGTTTTCATTTTATAAAATTAATATACAATTGAAAGGAATAGTGTATACGACGCGAATTGGAGTGAGGATGTAACAATAGGGTTATTAGTACTGCGTTTTGATCCGGGGGGTTGTATTCGACTCGAGTGGATTTTTGCAGATTCGGATTTCACGAGGCGCAAGCCGAGTGAAATCATTATCTGCAAAATTCCACGAGAATCGAATACGTCATTCCGGATCAAAAGCAGTACTAATAACCCTTTTATTAAATACATTAATGGTTAGATCACTTAAAAGCCACATGTTTTTATAATAAATATTATTTTTACGACGAACTATTTTGTTTTATTACAATTATTTATTTATCAGTTGTCAATTAATTTGTATTATTATACGACAGTTGACTCTAAAGTAATGTGCAGTACACGACGATAATCTTTATTTAATTCGATTCGAAAAGAGTCGTGTGATTTTTTTTCTTTTACTGACGCTTGACGGGATTTTCAGAGCTAAATAGTTTTGCAGTGAGGAGGTCTAATTTGGTGGTATCTTATGAGCCTGTATGATGTTATGTCTTCAACTAACGATGGCATCAAAGGTTGAAAGGTATGTAGGGGTCATGGAATGATGCATTTTGTAGAGAAGACATTTTTAATGTTTCCGGCGTCTATATTTTCATTCCTCAAGACAAGTTTCAGCACTGAGGTTTTCAAATGGTATAATTCGAGCTGCTCCAGATACATGTAATTAAATTGTTATAGTATATACGGTACGGGCAATAAATATTGTCTTTAAACTATAGTAAATGACTATTTAACATTTTAGGCTGAAATTGACGTGAAATTATGTCTCCATCTACCCATTCTGACAATTGGTTTATAGTGAGGGAGTGCATAGTGCACTTATTAGCGAACATAAACGGTTGCGTTGGTTATCTTTGTTAAAGTAGACTGGCGTATCTAGCACGGAAATGTGTACGTTGCGCACGCACCAATGGGGTTTAATTTAAGTGGCCAAAAGAATTGCAGAGCGTTATAGTTTCACTCTGGGACCCTTCAATGTGCTCACGCCGGGACCCGGAGTATAAACTACTAACACCACCCAGAGCGTTATAGCAATACGGCGTACTTAAAGAGTGACTCATCAAAGGAAGAGGGTGACATTATCTTGTGTATCGAATATGCAGGTACCGGTACCCGTTCTCCTTCCTGCAGGACCGGCTGCAGTCTGTCTGACCATGAACCCGTACAACAATGTACAAGGCGACCACGTGGCTGTGAGGCGGTCTGTTTTATCCTGGCGTCGAGGACCTATACCTCACATACACCATCTTTGAAATCGATGCTCGTTTGGTGTGCAGGTAATTGGAAATAATACACACTGATTAAAGCTTCAATCTGTCATATCAAGACTTTTAAAAGTCGTTAATTAAGGCCTTTATAATGATAAAATGCAGTGCACCAACTGGTAAACCGCCGTGTCACTGTTCGAATGTTTCAATCATATTGAGGGACATTATAGGCACCATAACAGACCAACCGAGGAGCGAGGCTGAGATGCCCGCATACGCGGACAGACAGGTTAATAGAAGGAACGGTCTGAACTCGACCTTTAGGCAGACTTTCTCGCAGACTTTTGCGGCGCAGTTTGATACAAACCGGAACTGAAGGTGGCATACATTTTCAACACTAAGGAACATTACAAGGACGCGGATATTGTGAGCCACAGAGACCAGAGTTTTCGGTGTTTTACGGGGACGGTATCGCGACCCATCAAATCCAGCTGGGGAAGGGCTTTCGACAACAGCGGAGGCCTTTGTGAAGATCAGGGATTACGAGAAAAAATATTATTTTTTTCGTTTTCCCAAATACCGTGCTCATTTGGAGCTTTAAATAGCTAATCACTTACAATGTTTTTTTTCCTTATAACTGTCTTATGGTCTAAAGCAGGAGCACCAGAAGCAGATTAAACACGTGTGTGTTGTACACAATCCATTCAAGGACACAATTCTTAAAGCAACAGTTGAGTCTTGCCACATATATAAAACTCGAGTAAATGGTAAAAAGAAAGTTTGATAAAACAGCAGTACAAAGTGTTGTTTTTTTTAAATGGGGAACGTCTGTGGTGCATTCTAGAGCATATCTGGCGCTATTTTAGTCGTTTTTAACGTCGGGAAAATGTACCTATTTTGACTGCCAATGCGTATTTTTTAACAATACGGTATACACATCTTTTTCTTCGCCATTAGACGAGCAAACAAAAGATACTTTTATAAAGGTAAAGCATTAGGTAGTACCATCTATTAAACTTCAACCATTATGGTTTTATTCTATCTGATATAACAGTTCAAACATTTCGGGTAGAGTAGAACAGAATAAAGGTTTACATTATTTATTCAATTTCATACAAAAATGCATCAATAAGCAATAAGACCTAACATCAACAAACGCCTAACAAACATAACTCTGCCCGTCAAAATACAATGTAAATGTATTTAACAATAAAGAAATTTATCAGCCAAGGCCCAAGGGCATGATATTGGTCCATAGAAAATGTGTCAAAAGTCAGTTATGTTTTCAAAAGAATGTGTAAAACTAAGAAAATGTTTCAATTATAACTTTGGTCCACAATAAATAAGTATGTAATCGATCAGTCCACTACGTAAGCCAGCATTCCAGCTACATGCAACCACGGACCTATAAACCCCGTGATGCAACTTGATAGTGTTGATGGTAAGATTTCATGAAAAGACACTGCATAGGAATCCAGATATACTTGATAATGAAACACTAATATTTTCTTTATCTTAAGAAGCTATATTCTTCTCCTTGGCAAGGTCAGTGTACAACCAGTGTTAAACACTCACTCTTTCTGCCGTCTGTCTACACACACCTTAGTAGTCCAGTTAAAATCAGGGAGTCCAATACATGTAGAAAAGTTCATTGTCAAAAAAGGAGAAGTATTTATAGCTAAATAGCTTCAAAACAATATTTGTTTGAAAGTTTTTAGAAACTAACAAGAATACTTTCTTTTGCCTGAACTACTGCATGAGTCTGGTGGATTACCACGCCTAAGAGTCAGTGCCAACATTTAGGAGTCCTGGACCCTGACAACAATAGCTCAGAGGATTCGTTTTCCAGCTAGACTTGGTAGTGGAACACTGACATTTTCTTCACCTTGGTGAGGTCTGTGTGGAGTGTTTTCATGTTCTGTTTCAACAGAGGGAGGTCTGACAACACAGTCTGGGGATGAGCAGGCTGTCTCCGGGACTGGACGGCATCCATTGCCTCCAGCACTGTAAAATATTGAGTTAAGAATGGTTTAATTGGTTTTTATATAAAAATAATGTGAGAAAAAAGGTTTATTCAGCAATGTTTGTATAATATTGACCAAAGTTATAATTTTTGTACAATGCATAAAAGAGTTAGAGTTTGTTTCCTATGGGAATTATATGTCTCTCCCTCTCACCACCCCACTCCCACACCAAAAAATATTAATCATGTCAAGCATCTGCTCATGATGATTATTTTGGAAAAGTATCAAGAATATGAAGCTAATTTTTAAAAGTAGTTTGTTCGACAAAAATGTGACAAAAAATCAATGAGACCATGTTCTTAACATTTTTTGCAGACAAGAGTCTCTATGTGCACTTGAAGTAAAAAATAAGCTATTGTTTGGTTAAAAATTTAAATGGACCTCAAAGTAAAGAATTTGAAATAAAAATGAGCTAACAGGATGCACACGTAATTAAACAAAATCACGCTTTCTTCAAAATGATATCTTTAGTGGATCTATTTCCATGTTTCCTGGTACAAGGGACTATAGTTAACACTCACTTTTTTAAAATTGGCCGAGGCCAACTCTGATCAGTATTTCAAACTTAGAGTTATGGTATAATCACAACACAAATTAAGAGTCATCAAACATACGAAAAGTTAATCTGACTGAAACGTAATACAATTTAACAAATGAGTGGTATTTATGCTTGGTAAGAAGAAATACAGTTAATGTAGTTGTATGATAAATAAGCATTTTCCATTACTATTTTGCTGTACTAAAAAATGCCTTTTAATGCTTTATTTTTGCTGTTGACTGCTGAATATGGAGCCAAAAAAATCCTGTCAAACAGAATATGTAAAATTAATGACTTAATTTTTCATCACAATTTCATGCAGACAAACAAATCTCTATGTGCAATATATATTAAATCAAAGGGCCATAATTTGTGAAAATGACCCTACCTGTACATATCCATCTAATTGTACAGCTAGGGTAAGTACATGTACTTATCATTCCTGTAAAGTTTCATCCAAATTCCTCGAGCAGTTTGGTGATTTCGCACAATCATACTTTGTGTGATTCAGACAGGCCAATGGCCAGTACAACATCAAAACTTCCGTGGGAGACATAATGATTACCACAGTATTAAGACAATACATCTACTTGGTTAAAGTTTTTACACTTCATCTCCAATGATTACACCAGTGCTATATCATTCCCACTTTTTTATTTTCAGGGACTCAGGGAATCTATAAATCAAACATCTTATTGATTTCCCAGAGTATGAGAGAGCATTTTATTTTCACAGATGTTTTACTGAATCAACTACACCAATAACAGTACAAGTTTAAACTTACTAGTGACTTCCTCTTCTATCCTATCCAACCTATCGCTGATCTCCCCTTGAACACGGAGAATATGGGACAGCAGATTTTTCTCGCAGACCTCTACAGGATCCTCTATTACACTCTCTGTACTGTCAGAGTGGGTTCCGATGTCCTCCTCTACACCCTGGGGGGGAACAAATGTTTAATGATATGAGCAGTTACCGTATGAGATGTACAAATGAGCCTGTTTTATTATTAAGGCATTGGTGACAATGCGGACTTTTGATGCCTGGTCACCCCAAATCATTTTGGTAGCATTTGATAAGGAATTGTGTTTGCTAAACTTTTATATGAACAAAAGCTATCACAGAATGAGATTAATATCTCGCAACACTGCCCTCATAGGAAATGGCAGTGAACTATTTAGAAATCCCACCTTAAATAGAAAATGCTGTTGTTAAGAGTTATGGTGCTTGTACACTTTACTTCCTCTCATTCAGCTTTACCACTGAATGAAGTTGATTAAATTCCACCTAGTAGTTTTTAAAATTATGCTCTTGACAAGAAAAAAGTAACGAAGGGCAATTACTCTGTAATTTTATAAAGCTAAAATAGAGTAATAGTTCCTGTACACTGCACTTCCTCCCATGTTCCTTTACCATTGTATGAAGTTTTATTAGATTCCAACCCATAGTTTTCAAGTTATGCTTCAGACAAGAAAAGTAATAAATGGCATAAAAGGTTCATGTTATTAGCTGAAATAGAGTCCAGTGGATTTCAAGTTATGGGCCGGACAGAGAAAATTGCTACGAACAAACCGACCCTAGGGTGACTCCAATTTATCCCCTTGTTGGGGAAATAGAAATAGAAGATAAAAAAAAAATCCTTTAAAGATGAAGTTATTGCAGACTGCATTAAGTTTACAACCCATAACCAATATATATAGTTGAAAATCTTTGGAGATAAAAACAACAGGTGCCAGCAAACTTTAAAACAAAGCATTATACTTGCAAACTCATGAATTTCTACAGCAAACAATATGCTAGAACAATGCTTGCTTCATTATAACGTTAGTTTTATAAACCAATTTTTTGGTAGCCGAAACCTCCAAGCCACGTAAAAAATTATTTCCCACAGCCTTGTTTTATCATTAAAATACATAACTTTAAGGACTTGTTTCATACCTGTGTAGCACCAGTGGTTTGCTGTAGTGAGCCACCAGGCTTGTCATTCTGGAGGGAAGTGTTTGTGCTAGATTCAGGCACATCTTGGGAATTAGTTGGTAGTGTTGAACCCTTAGGCTGAGATTCCACTGTTAAGACATCTCCATTAGCAGAACAACTACCTGAAGTGTCATTTCTTTGAAATTCTTGATCACCATTTGAGCTTGGTTCTGGTCTAGTGTTCACGGTTAATCCGTTTTCACCAGACTCGGGTCTAGGTCTCACACAGCCTCCAGAATTACCCATAGTTACATTCACAGAGCTATTTTCCACCTCACTTTCATCGGCCGAAGAGACAGGTTCTTTTTTAACTTCTACTAACTCTATTTTATTATCAGATTTGATCTCAGTTTTGACATCTGAGTTCAGCCCCTTTGATGGGTCTATGAGATCAGAGTTATCTTCCCTTTTTATTTGAACAATGGTGTAGTTATCTCCCCCTTTGGGGCAAGTCTCTATGGTTTCCTGGAGGGGATCCATGACATCCCAATCCAATCGCCATTGTCTGAGTTTGGTTTCATCTTTCGTCCTAAAAAAAATCCTTCAAATTAGCAAAGCACCAAAATGTAAAATCCATAGTTAAAATTGTAAAATATTTTTGTGAAAACTGTACTTATATATGAAATAAGACTCTATATGAATGCATACAGGCTAAATAGTTACAATGTAAATTAGTTTATCAGAGAATATTCATAAACACATAATTATGTAATCCTGTTACTTGGCTGAATGAAGATTTTGCCAAACAAATGTTCTAAATCTATTAATCAAGATAACAAAGATAAACACAACAACTTAAATGTAAAACAAATGTAAATGTTTTGTCCCAGACAGTTAAATGTCATTATAAGGAGGATAACAAGTGGGCACTTAGGTAAAGCTTAGGTAATCAATACCCCAGCAACACCCAGATAACCGATAGGTAATTACCCAGTTTTCTCAATAATTGATGAATTGCATTGCGTAAGTGTTTTCTGTGCATTAGACATGCAACTATTGTTAGAAAATCAATCACAATGGCTGATAAAATGTTTGCCGGCATCTAGTTTTACTTTCCTGTCGAGAATTATTCTTTTTTTTTATTCGTTGATGCTAACTTTTAATCACATGAAAATACAAGAGGGCCAAATGGCCCTGAATCGCTCACCTGTCATATATTGACCGCGAATGACCCAATATCGAACTTGACCTATATTGTTCTAGAGATGATCATTCTGACCAAGTTGAATTGAGATAAGCCTAAAATTGTGACCTCTATTGTGTTCACAAGGTTTTTCTACTAATTTACCTAGTGACCTAGTTTTTGACCTGGGTTGACCCAATATGGAACTTGACCTAGCTTATGTTAAGATGATCATTCTGACCAAGTTTCATTAAGATTAGGCTAAAATTGTGACCTCTATTGTGTTCACAAGGTTTTTTTACTATCTGACCTAGTGACCTAGTTATTGACCGCGGATGACCCAATGTGGAACTTGACCTAGATTTTATAAAGATGATCAGTCTGACCAAGTTTCATAAAGATTAGGCTAAAATTGTGACCTCTATTGTGTTCATAAGGTTTTTCTAATATCTGACCTAGTGACCTAGTTATTGACTGCGGGTGACCCAATATCGAACATGACCCAGATTTTATAGAGATGATCATTCTGACCAAGTTGCATTAACATTAGGCTAAAATTGTGACCTCTATTGTGTTCACAAGGTTTTTCTACTAATTGACCTATTGACCTAGTTATTGACGGTAAATGACCCAATATCGAACTTGACCTAGATTTTATAGAGATGATCATTCTGACCAAGTTACATTTAGATTAGGCTTAAGTTGTGACCTCTATTGTGTTCACAAGGTTTTTATACTAATTGACCTAGTGACCTAGTTATTGACCGCGAATGACCCAATATCGAACTTGACCTATATTTTTCTAGAGATGATCATTCTGACCAAGTTGAATTGAGTTAAGCCTAAAATTGTGACCTCTATTGTGTTCACAAGGTTTTTCTACTAATTGACCAAGTGACCTAGTTTTTGACCTGGGTTGACCCAATATGGAACTTGACCTAGCTTATGTTAAGATGATCATTCTGACCAAGTTTCATTAAGATAAGGCTAAAATTGTGACCTCTATTTTGTTCACAAGGTTTTTCTAATAATTGACCTAGTGACCTAGTTATTGACTGCGTATGACCCAATATCGAACTTGACCCAGATTTTATAGAGATGATCATTCTGACCAAGTTGCATTAAGATTAGCCTAAAATTGTGACCTCTATTGTGTTCACAAGGTTTTTGTACTAATTGACCTAGTGACCTAGTTATTGACCGCAGATGACCCAATATCGAACTTGACCTAGATTTTATAGAGATGATCATTCTGACCAAGTTGCATTGAGATTAGGCTAAAATTGTGACCTCTATTGTGTTCACAAGGTTTTTGTACTAATTGACCTAGTGACCTAGTTATTGACCGTGAATGACCCAATATCAAACTTGACCTACATTTTATAGCGATGATCATTCTGACCAAGTTGCATTGAGATTAGGCTAAAATTGTGACCTCTATTGTGTTAACAAGGTTTTTCTACTAATTGACCTAGTGACCTAGTTATTGACCGCGGATGACCCAATATCGAACATGACCTAAATTTTATAGAGATGATCATTCTGACCAAGTTGCATTGAGATTAGGCTAAAATTGTGACCTCTAATGTGTTCACAAGGTATTTCTACTAATTGACCTACTGACCTAGTTTTTGACCCCAGATGACCCAATATCGAACTTGACCTAGATTTCATAGAGCTGATCAGTCTGACCAAGTTTCATAAAGATTAGGTCAAAATTGTGACCTCTGTTGTGTTCACAAGGTTTTTCTAATAATTGACCTAGTGACCTAGTTATTGACTGCGGATGACCCAATATCGAACTTGACCTATATTTTATAGAGATGATCATTCTGACCAAGTTGCATTGAGATTAGGCTAAAATTGTGACCTCTATTGTGTTCACAAGGTTTTTCTACTAATTGACCTAGTGACCTAGTTTTTGACCTGGGTTGACCCAATATGGAACTTGACCTAGCTTATGTTAAGATGATCATTCTGACCAAGTTTCATTAAGATAAGGCTAAAATTGTGACCTCTATTTTGTTCACAAGGTTTTTCTAATAATTGACCTAGTGACCTAGTTATTGACTGCGTATGACCCAATATCGAACTTGACCCAGATTTTATAGAGATGATCATTCTGACCAAGTTGCATTAAGATTAGCCTAAAATTGTGACCTCTATTGTGTTCACAAGGTTTTTGTACTAATTGACCTAGTGACCTAGTTATTGACCGCAGATGACCCAATATCGAACTTGACCTAGATTTTATAGAGATGATCATTCTGACCAAGTTGCATTGAGATTAGGCTAAAATTGTGACCTCTATTGTGTTCACAAGGTTTTTGTACTAATTGACCTAGTGACCTAGTTATTGACCGTGAATGACCCAATATCAAACTTGACCTACATTTTATAGCGATGATCATTCTGACCAAGTTGCATTGAGATTAGGCTAAAATTGTGACCTCTATTGTGTTAACAAGGTTTTTCTACTAATTGACCTAGTGACCTAGTTATTGACCGCGGATGACCCAATATCGAACATGACCTAAATTTTATAGAGATGATCATTCTGACCAAGTTGCATTGAGATTAGGCTAAAATTGTGACCTCTAATGTGTTCACAAGGTATTTCTACTAATTGACCTACTGACCTAGTTTTTGACCCCAGATGACCCAATATCGAACTTGACCTAGATTTCATAGAGATGATCAGTCTGACCAAGTTTCATAAAGATTAGGTCAAAATTGTGACCTCTGTTGTGTTCACAAGGTTTTTCTAATAATTGACCTAGTGACCTAGTTATTGACTGCGGATGACCCAATATCGAACTTGACCTACATTTTATAGAGATGATCATTCTGACCAAGTTGCATTGAGATTAGGCTAAAATTGTGACCTCTATTGTGTTCACAAGGTTTTTCTACTAATTGACCTAGTGACCTAGTTGTTGACCGTGGATGACCCAATATCGAACTTGACCTACATTTTATAGAGATGACCATTCTGACCAAGTTGCATTGAGATTAGGCTAAAATTGTGACCTCTATTGTGTTCACAAGGTTTTTCTACTAATTGACCTAGTGACCTAGTTTTTGACCCCAGATGACCCAATATCGAACTTGACCTAGATTTTATAGAGATGATCAGTCTGACCAAGTTTCATAAAGATTAGGTCAAAATTGTGACCTCTATTGTGTTCACAAGCAATTGTGAACGGACGGACGGACGGACGGACGGACGGACGGACGGACGGACGGACGGACGACGGACGAAGAGTGATCACAAAAGCTCACCTTGTCACTACGTGACAGGTGAGCTAAAAAAGAAAATGCTTTTAATGAAAACTCTTACACTTGCCATGTAATAAATAACTCTGACACTTAGTACATTGACAACTATGAAAGAATCACAAATCAATCACTTTCTTGTATTTTCATAAACTAAGTGCCTAAATATTTAAGTAGTTTATTTTAATACTTATCTGAACTGTCTATAATATCACAGGCAATACCAACAAACGGATATCTTCAACCGTAAAGTTCAAAAACAAAATTTGTTCATTATAAACACATATAGTATAGATTTAGATACACATACATGTTAAATGCCAACAGAGTTTTATATTAAGATGAATTCCTGACTTCCATTTATGTCAAAAAGTCAAACAAAACCATGCTAATTGAAGCCACTCTTAGCTGTTTTTCACAACTAATCAAGGGATATTCCTTAACTATTATCAACATGAGAATAGTCGGCTGGCTAAGCGTGTGGGTCAGCAGTAATATGTGTACCAAGTTTCATGAGAGTAACTTGAATAGTTTTGAGGTCTGATGTTTATGCATGAGTTATGGCATTACTGAATAATGGATTATTCAAGCCAGATGTATAGGCCCTGCTTCCTATCAGTCTATGCAAATTGTCACTGGTAACATGTGTACTAAGTTTCAGGTGAATATATTGAACTTTTTTCTTAATTTTTTTCACAATGACCCACCTAAGTATCTTGAGTTGCAGTTTGAGACTGTAGAGGACAGTATTCAGGTGGTGTATGTCGGCTACGAGGGTATGCGTGGTCTTCACCGTGCTGCACTTCTCCTCTGACATCCCCGCGCGCGGAAGGTAGCTCAACGATGGAATCTCACCAGTCTTAAACCAATCCTGCTCATGGATATACTTGGCACTCTCACGAACACCTGCATTAGCAGAGGGTCAAATTAGCAACAATTATAATATACATCATGAATTAGCAAGAAACCCTTACAGCAAATAAGGTTGTACATGTATATGGTTATACAGCAGAACAGCTGCAAAAAAAACTGCAAACCGTCAGAAGGGCGACTTTCAAAGCAAGACTGCCATTTTCTGGCTTTTTTTTATTTTTCAAGGCCTGGTCATCTTGTATTTTGAAGAAGGGATGACAATTACCTGTACATGGCACCAACTACATCAAATGTTAAAAAAAAAATATCTCTTAGTGAAAAGCTAGTACATTTGAATAAGTTTTTGAATGCTCGGCAATATTTATATATCATGAAAATAAACTTCCTGTGAACAAGGGTAATCATACCAGGTGGGTTTTCACAGACAAAGCAGACGTAGGTCTTGGGCAGGGTTCTCTCTGTGATGCCGAAACATGCAGCATGTTGCCAGCACATACACACCTCACACTGCAATACATAACAGTATATATTACGCTGATTGATCAGAATTTTCTTATAGTTAACAAAGTTGTGACTTCTGTATGTCGTTGTTGTTAACTTTCAACTCGTAACTGCTATGTAAGTTAAATGGATACACTTGTGGTCTACTCTATGTCAAACAAGTTTTAGGACAAGTATTTCAGCTATTTATATTTAAATATATATGTGAGTACTTCATCAAATAGTTCACATTTTAAAGTTAACAAAAAATTCTGAACCATTAACCCAATGTTGCTAAATGCTATATGGTTCTGTTCATCTAAATGGCCAAGTCCATGTTAGTTTGAGCCACTAAAACCGCATTAAATATTAACATCATTCATTTAATAGCTCTGTCCACAGAATAAAGACCTTCCCCCTAAATCACAGTGCTTATTTGCTTTATAATCAGTTATCTTTGAAATAAAGGTTTATATAGGAAATATTAAGGTTTCTATGAGATAGAAATGGTTTTGAAAAATGTAAAAACATACAAGATTTTGAATCATACTATACTTTAAAGTGGTAACACCAGTTGAGTTTAAGATTTGAATTCAGTATTTTGATGATATTGGGGCCTTGCGTGTAAATCTCTGCCCACCTGTATCATGAGCCCGTTCTCCTCCTGGAAGTCACAGATACAGTTGACAAGCTCGTCTGGCTTGAGGAAATCTTCGGCGTCTGTTACGCTCGAGTCCTCGAGACTCTGAGTCTCCGCCTTTATCTCCATTTTCACGCCCAGGTTCGAGTCCTCTGACGTGTATGAGTCTGGATGTTTGACAGGGGATGTCTGGATGCCTGTATCTTCAGTATCTGTGACAAAATGGTTGAATTAGAACAGAGTATCATCTTACTATCAGTTATAAAACATCTACAAAATGTCATACAGAATGTTATTAAAATCATTTACATTGAAACAGTGATAATTAATAAATATTTGGACAAAAGAATGGGCAGATTCCAACAAATAGGCAGGTTTTCATTAAGGGGCAGATTTGCACAAGCATAAAACATGTTATATAAACAGAACCACAAACAATTTGAGATGGCAATGACCTCATCATCGCAACTCAATCAACCTGTAGGATTCTAAAATTAGATTCAACCATTTGTGGGATTTATTCTTTGAATAAAACCTAACCTGCCTGTTTGCGGAAAACTTCATGTTCATGGGACACTTCCCATTTATAACCTTTCATATATATATAAAAAAAACGACACAAAAGAAGTTTGCAAAACATGCATGCCCCTTAATCATGTACCAAATTTAAAATGACTGTGGGGTAATTTAAGGTTACCGTATGACCAACATCCATTCCAAGATTGAGGATAGCAGTTACATTAATTGGCCATCATAGTTGACAAGTTCTAGATTCCAGTAAAACATGTATGCATTCTCCCGACAGCAGTGAATTAGTTTATTAGTTTATAAGACTACGGGCAATACTTGCTATACAGATTGTTCCCTAAAGGTCAACTGAAGTGGTAACAATTACCGCAGGGGCACTTGAATTCTGAAAGCTGGGTCTTCAAGGCTGTTAAAGTTAAGTCTACAACATGAACCTAGGCTCTTTAATATTGGACAGTGTGGACCGTCCTATATGGTGCCTGTGTCATCTGTTACATAATAAATCACTTCACCCATAGTCAGCTGCCATAAAGGGTGTTTTAAATAGTAAGGCCAATATCAGTTCATAGCTAGATTTATATCCATTTTTTTTTTGTTAATGGGGCAGTGAGTGACATTATTTTTTTATTTTTCTTAGATAACTGTTTCACTGTGTTTGTGCTCTTTCTTATTGTGCAATGTTTAAATGTTTTAGTTGAAACATGAACACAATCCTACCACATTGACACTGAAGGTTTACATAAGAGCTGTTCCTGGATAGTACTGGACCTATTGGCAAATACAGACTCTAGTTATTTGAGTTAATAAAATCTAAGGAAAAGCAGAAAATAGAGGGGGGGGCGAGCGGGGATGAAAATTTAGAAATTAATTTACAGTCACCTAACATGCATTTGGTCCCCTTGCGAAGACTCTTGTATACTGTTGTGAAATGTTGGTAACAAAGCAGAGTATTTTCTGTTTAAAAAGTGTCTTTGTGATAATACACAACTTGTTTATTAATTATTTTAGCTTCCACATTCCACAAACTAGCATATGTTTGTTCATGGTGACTTGGCATCATGTTAATAGTTAGGAAGAAAGCATACAGGACACACACATACATGACAAACCTTGTGTTGTAGGGGGTGCTGCCACATCCGGGACCTCCAGCTTCACTGTTGGTTGATACAGTGTGCCCTCTGTGGATAGGTTACGGTTCTTCTTCACAACAGACTTTTTAAAACAACTGGTACCCTGTTCAGACTCTGTTGAACCTAATGTTTTGAAAAATAATCAATGATAACAGCCCTTATAATTATGTCTGTAGAAGAGTCATGAAACAGTCCTTAAATGTTTGCAAGAGAGGCATGAAGTGGCCCCTTTTATGGCCCCTATTTGTCTATAAAAGAGGTATGAAACAGTCTAACATGTCTGAAAAAAATGGTCATTTCATTGCACCTATATGTCTGTAAATGTGGCCCCTTTCATGGCCCCTATGTCTTTAAAATAGCCATGAATAAGTTCCTTTTTTGTCTGTATGAGAGGCATGAAGTGCCCCCTTTCATGGCCCCTATGTCTGTCAAAGTGGCCCCTTTCATGGCTAATATGTCTCGAAAAGAGGCATGAATCAATTCCTGTTTGTCTGTAAAGGAGGCATGAAACGGCAGCTACATGTCCATAATAGAGGCATCAGTACAGCAGTATTGGAAAATTTAAGTGCCATTTCTGCAATAGTATTCCGTGAGAAAATATGAGAGTTATTATACCTTTTCATACTGTAAGTAATTTTTGCCTAAATCAATATAATAATGGATAAAATAATTATCTGAGATGTTCCCATACAAGCTGTCACCAATTTCAGTAAACAAAGTAGTAGGAAATATGTGAAAGAGCTTTGTAGCTAATTAGAGAATAGATTTCAAATCAGGGCTATATTTCTAGTGTGTCTGTGAACAGCAACCATAGTTATCAAAAATATCATGCCCGCAATATTCATTACACAAGCTTATTTGTCTTTTTATTGACTAAAAAAAATATATTTATCAATCTGATCTAGTTAAGACAATTCAAAATCCAAGAACATACAAGTGCTTGTAGTCTTTCTCCGCTTCTTCTTAGGTGGCAGAGGTGGATCCCCCTCGGTCATGTGGTAATACTTGATGTGGTAGTCTAGCAGGTGTGCCTTGCGGAAACTCTTGTTACAACCCTCAAAGTGACACTTGTATGGGTTATGGTCCTGTTCCACTACAAACGCTTTTGGAGGCAGGATGGCTGAACCACTCTTGCCGACACCTGAATCATGGATTGTTATGATTGTGTGGATTTAGGGGCTTTACCTTCGATTTTTGCTGATATAGAGTTGAGTTTTAGACAATGCAAGAATAGCTTGCCCATATACAGAGAGAACACGAAAGGTAATAGCATAAATTGTCAAAGATCTACATTTCAAATAAGAATACATGTACATGTACATGTAGTGAAGCTTAACTTTTAATTGTGTATTCAGTGCAATTAAGAATAGGTAAAATAATTTGCAGATATGGTCTGTGGTACAGAACAGATGAGAATTGAACAGTACTAACCAGCCACACTGATATCACTACCAGCCAATGCAGGGTCTGCCTGGTCCTCTCCCTGTAGAAATAATGTCAATTAGTTCGACTCAACATTATACAGCATCAGAAAAACAATTCTGCATTAATTTTACCTCTAAATACATGTATCTATTGACGAAAAAATTAATGCCAATTAAAAAAGTCACATTAGTATTACCAGGGCTTTTTCTGCCCATTTTGGAAAAAAAAACCTTGACATTTTGGGAAAATTTGAGACGCCATGAGTCGCTGACGTCTAAATTAGGAAATTTTACAGTTAAAATAACAATGTATTAAGTTTCCTGCAAATCAGTAAATTATTAAATATTAGTTCCTTTTTCCATTAAAAATACCTGAAACGGCTGAAATATCAATTCTTGGTTTAAATATCTATTGCAATAAATCATGACACATAATATTTCATACTGATCTCTGAATGGGATGAAAATCAATGATTTCTGAATTCAGATAAAAAGACATTGATAATAAAAATATAATAATAATGATTTTGATTGGGATTTTTTTCTGAAGATTGGAAAAATATCATAAATTTTGCTTTGGGAATGGTTCAGATAGTCCTGTTTACTCCACTATAACCAATTATTGATAAAAAATGTCAATTTTGACAATGCCAATTTTATGAACATGTACATGTCATAAAATATTCATTTTTGATATAATAATTAGATAGAAATAACATAAACAAACATAATGTTTATTATAGTGTTTTATTTTATGACTATTAACGAATTATTCAAAGTTGTAACCGACTACAGTTAATGGATGTTAGTCCCTGAGTTTAATACATATATGCTAGCACTTCTTTCAAATCTTATAGGGCAAAATTTTCATGAATATGCTATATAATTGCCTGAATTGAACTTCAGCCAGTAGAAGACAAAAGCTAGGGAAATAAAGGATGAATGGCCATAAGAGTATTCCTAAATGTGCTAGACATTCACCTTGGTGTAATCTGTCTGTGTAGCTATTGGTTCCCCATGTACTGGCACCTGCTCAGGGGCTGGCTGCTCCAGGGAGTTGACAATACTAGCCAGGTCCGCCCCATCAAAGGTCTGACGTTTCCTGCGAGGTTTAGCACACTTCTTTTTCTCCAACAGTTCCTGGGTAAGCTCGAACTTGGTTTTCTCTCCAGATAGTGACCGGGATCTCTCCTTAGGGACATCTATAATAGTTTATGTTGATGGAAAACTCTTATTAAACACGAATCCCATCAAACAATATAACAATTGATTGGTACATGCAAATTAATCATTGAAAATAAAAACTGAATGTCAAAAATAATTTATTGAACATTTCATGATAACAAAAGGACCAACAACTTCATTATATAATAAGAAGCAAACTAGAAGCGCCGCAATGCGACGAAACCAGGTTTTTGTTATGGGCAATCAGAAATTATAGCCAATTAATTTGTTGTTTGAGCAAGTTCAATCTGCAGCTTCATATAAGCTATATTCACACTAAGATTCATCACTATCCATCAATTCTAACTAAGTTGTTGGGCAGAAAAACATTTTTCTATTTTTAGGAACAGTGACCTTGACCCCACTTCCCAAGATAGCTCTTCACATAAGCTACCTTCGCTCTAAGTTTCATCAATATCTATCAATGCTAACTAAAGTTATTGGGCAGAAACCATTTTTCTATTTTTAGTAACAGCAACCTTGATCCCACCCCCCTCAAAAGAAATTCCAAGCTTGCTCTTCACATAAGCTACTAGTACCTACACACAAAATTTCGTCAATATCTATCAATCCTAACTAAAGTTATTGGGCAGAAACCATTTTTCTATTTTTAGTAAAAGTGACCTTGACCTTAGCTCCACCCCCCTCAAAAGCAATCCCATGCTAGCTCGGTACATAAGCTACCTACACACCAAGTTTTATCAATATCTATCAATCCTAACTAAAGTTATTAGGCGGACACCATTTTTAAATTTTTAGTAACAGTGACCTTGACCTTAGCCCCACCCCCCTCAAAAGCAATCCCAAGCTAGCTCTTTACATAAGCTACCCACACACCAAGTGTAATCAATATCTATCAATGCTATCAAAAGTTATTTGGCAAAAAACATTTTTCTATTTCAAGTAACAGTGACATTGACCGTAGCCCCTCCCCACTCAAAAGCAATCCCAAGCTAGCTCTTCACATGCTACCTACACACCAAGTTTCATCAATATCTGTCAATCCTAACTAAAGTAATTGGGCGGAAACTATTTTTCTATTTTTAGTTATAGTGACCTTGACCATAGCCCCTCCCCACTCAAAAGCAATTCCAAGCTAGCTCTTCATATAAGCTACCTACACACTAAGTTTCATCAATATCTATCAATGCTAACTAAAGTTATTGGGCAGAAACCATTTTTCTATTTTTAGTAACAGGCGACCTTGACCTTAGCCCTACCCCCCTCAAAAGCAATCCCAAGCTAGCTCTGTACATAAGCTACCTACACACCAAGTTACATCAATATCTATCAACGCTAACTAAAGTTATTGAACAGAAACCAATGTTTGACGCCCGCCCACCCGCCCGCCCAACGACAACCTCATTCTAATAACCCGGTTTTCGTTGAAAACCTGGTTAAAAAAACTGCTTACAGAAGCACTAACCCTTGGCACAAAACAGCATGCTCCATCAATAATAGTACAGTCGAAGCCCGTTGGCTCGAAATCGCTTGGCTCGATTTCCTTGTTGGCTCGAACTTTATGTCAAGCCCCGATTTTGTTGAATGCTTTGTAAGCATTCCCGCTTGGCTCGATATTCGCGAGGCTCGAAGTATTTTGGCCAGTCCCTTGGATATCGAGCCAACAGGTTTCGACTGTATTGTTATTTAATGCTGCCCCAAATCAGCTTAATGTTTAATTTGTCTAACCTCATTTTATCTATGTTTAATTAAATTGGTTGCAGCTTTATTTTTTTGCAATATGTACTTATTATATTTACTCCAGTTATTAAAAAATATGCACTATGTTACCGGGAACTACGTCAAGTTTCATCTTAGCTTTCTTCAACACAGGCTCAGGTACCGGCTCAATCTCAAAGCTCTGCTGCAAGTGGAAAACATTTCAATTATAATTTGTATAATTTACTATAGATTTTAATTGTCAAATTTTTACCTTTATTACTATTGAATTTGCCCAGATATAATACCCACTTATTGCATTAAGAGAAGCATTCTAGTCATATTTTCATATACCATCACAAAGGCTGAAAGGGAGTGTCAATGTTGCATTCAAGTATTTTAATTTGTTTCACGAGTTTTCATGAGAGTCCTCCCCTTTGAAATAATTTGGACATGAATGAAGGTTGAAATTTTTGACTAAAGTTAATCTCTGAGTGTTGTTTGCATTTAACAGCGTTTCCAAGTGAAATTAAATAAAACAGCAAATAAAATGTTGTCACTTTCACCCAGGCCTCTAAATGAGTAATCATTATCATCTGCACATTGTTACAAGAATCCTACTAAGCCATTAGAGGCCATTTTATCATCAAATATTGTAAGATCATAAATTTCAGTTGGAAAGGATGTCTATTGTATAAAATGCAATTTTAAGTTTTATTTGCAAATTCAAAAAAAAAGATCATTAAATATCACTACTACTCTGGAATATCAGTTCGATGAAGGGACCGTATGAGAGGTATGTTGATATAACAAGGCTTAGTTACTAGGAGCCCCCTTTGTGGCTGCTAATGATCAATACTTACAATTCTGATACAGCTTTTACCATAAATATTTCATCATCAGGCAGTGAACCCACCTTACTTTCCCCCGGCATGGAGCGAACATTAATGGGCTGTACCAGCTTCTTAAATCCGTCATAGAAGATCACCTCATATGAACCTGCAGATTTAAGTTGAGTATATAATACTGTTGTTTTCAAGAAAGCAAAAATAAAGTATTTTATTTTAAAAGGCAAATACAACCATCTTCGAAATATATTCAAAATATATTTCTGGTAATAACCTACCTTATAAACAAGAAATTAATTTTAACTTTACACCACAGAATTGTAATATATGGTACACTCCTCATGTTTGACTGCCATCTCTTTAACACCAGCTGACAGAAAATAGCATTGTACTCACCACTGGGCAGTATATTAGTGATTTTTGCTGGGTACATTTTACAGTCAGTCCATTTTGCGTATACCTGGTCACCAATCGTATGGTCCTGAAGGAACACAGGACACTATGAAAAAATAAACCAGGGAAACATGTTCTATACCCATGTGCCAATACTATATACAGCTAACTGACCTACACATGCTATCATTCTGTTTCATGCTACATTATAGGCTCACATAATATCGTCACCTTAGTACAAGAACTCAATATCTGCTTCTATTTCTATATGCAGTTATTGAGTTATTGCACTGAGGTGACGATATGGTGATTTCATAAGAGCCCCCCAGAGCAAATGTAAAACAAGGAGAAAAACTCAAAAATTAGCCGGAGTTATGGGCCTACTGTTTATTTATATATTTTGTCACTGTCAACAAGTGAAACAAGTTACAGTAGAATATCTTGACCACATATTGAATTATGGCCAAGGATTAAGTCTATTCAAACATCCACCCTCTGACAATACCAAGGATGAGATAAAAAGGGTTTCATTTCAATTACCTTCATGCATATATACATGATAAGACAAAACATATCAATATGACATAATCATTGTCTAGATTAAAACCTGCGCCATTTGGTTTTAATTAAAACCGTTGCCATCTGATCTGGATTAAAACTGGCAACAGTTGGTCTGGAATGACATCAACTACAGCGATTTATACATAAATGCATCTTCCCGAAGCAAGACACTATAGAAAATGAACAGAAAGGTGAAAAATTTAACAGTAAGAAAAAAAAATGTCCAAAGGTAATAAAAAAGGGGAAAAAATTGGGATATGTTAGTTAACTTGAAACAACCAAAAAAAAATGGTTACGCTTGAAAAAAAATTCACTGTAATAAATCTAGAACCATATGCTGTTGTTTTTTGTAAAATTTTAACTTTTTTTTTAATATTGTGAAAAGCTTCTTTTAAATAAAGATTTTTGACAGGGAATCAGAGAAATGTGATAAGCATTTTATTTGCTTATCGAGGCACACATTAGAATTGATTGTTAACAAAATTCTTCCTTACAAGTGATAAGCCCCTACATGATGTCTGATTTTATTACTGAAATGTTAATTTATAACCACCCAACACAAGAAGATTAAATTAAATACCAAGCCACAGAGTAAGTACATGTCTTTACCTGAAGAATATTGATTTTGCTACTGCGAATGATTTTGCATGCTGTAAGTTACATGTGCATGCAACAGCCGAGTTACACCATATCCAGAGATCATGCTTTACACTACCCATTAGAACACATTTTATAAATCACAAAAAAAGACAACCAGATTTTATTCTGCTATGTGATACAACTCACAGAGATAATAGCTCTCAAAACAACTATGACTGAGGTCTAAAAACTTCTGAAATTCACCTAAACTTAAACAACATTTACTGTCACTGAAATAAGGCTTTTGCATGTAGAAGCCCTGATTTTAACACTAGTGCTTGGCATCAAATTTCTGAACAATCCCTATTTTATCAAATTCGAAATGGGAGCAAACCCAGAAAGCATTTTACCCTAAAGGGCTTGCTTCCAAATTTTGACCAGTGTATTTAATCAAATAACAATGAAATACCCTGTTGTAGATAAAGATGATAAAGACTAGTCAGCGACATAAAATCATGACCTCTAATAGACTCAACAAGAATGTAACCACAAGCCTACCGTTTTGACTCTTTTTGACTTCTCCTTCCTCTCTGAATGCCTTATCAGGGGTCTGATGCGGTCAGAGTTCATGGTGATCCACTCATCGTAGCGCTGATTCCAGCCGTCAAAGTGAACAAGAACCTTGGCATCCTCTTCATTCACGGCCCGTATTTTTGCAGGAAACCTAGAGAAAATTATCAGCAAAGTAACTATCTTATGGTCGCAACTCAAGAATTACCAGTAAATCTTAATAGATGTTATGCACATAAAAACTTGGAAGTAAAATGTCTTCTTTAATTGTCAAAATTAAAGGCAGCCTGTTGTGTTCTTTCTAACCATTGATGCAGGTAGTCCATAGCCTCAATCTTCTCTCCCTTCCTACACTGCAGGCCCTGGCGCTGGGGAACCTTCTTTGAACCCTCGTTTTTCACAGAGCCTGATGACGTAGACGCAGCATCAAACTCTATCTGCCTAGTAGGCGGGTCAGTGATCTTTGACTTGTGACTTGTTGTGCTCTTCTCTGAGCTAGACAGGTAAGCTGATTGATCGCTCTGGCTGGCTGGGGTCACACGACCTAAATAGATCATTTATATTTGCATTGAGTGTTTTGACAAAGCAGACATGCCAATTCATGTCACATAATGTGTGAGGCAAAATTTCACACATTATGTGACATGAATTGGTTTGAAAAGAGATTTAAATAATTATTCTAAAGATGCTGATTAACTTAATATATACTTTTAGTCTATACACAATGAATCAATAATATCAAACAACTTAAACAAGGCAGTCAGAACATCTTCTTTATTCCAACCCTTCGTCACTAACCCTATTGGTTTCCTTTGAAAAAAGATGAGGCAATTAAAAGGCCAAACTCCGAGGCAATTAAAAGTCCAAACTCTATCTCCACTTGGACAACCTTGTTTTCATAATGAATTTAATACCAGGATTTGACACTAAATATAGTCTGCGAGTCCTAGATGTTGGGCCAGCGCATTGGGTCAGGCCACTAGTTCATGCAAATTAAATGATTTTTTATAATAATTGGTATTTTTCATTCATCAGGCTTATTAAACTTCACACAATGTTAAACATTGCTTCAACATTGCCCATTAGTTAACTTGAATTTAAATATTTGTCCTTGCTGTTTGACTATGAACTTATCTTAATCTGCTGGACTCCTTGATAATGACTCAGAATCCTTAAACTTGTAAGTAGGTAGTCTGATGGACGCCTGAGCAAACAAAGATAAATTTGAACAATTTATACCCGACTCAGATGGGCTTTTGTCAGTTGCTGGTGTCAGAGGTTCCACCACATCTGAGCTGCTATCCTCCACTCTCATAACCTGCTCTGGAACATCCATACCTGCCAAATACATGTCACACTCAATATGTTAAAAAAAATTACACCTGTATGTTAAGTAAATCTTACTGCAAATGACCATGCTTATGATGTGAAGGTCCATGTATACCTCAATTATTACATTGCAAATAGAGGCAAGCAATAGTTACAGCATATATTTTTAGCATTGGATAAATAAATTTTAGAAAAAAATAATTCAATTAAAACTGCCCTACTCATGACTGCAGAAATAAGCACAAACTGGCAAGCTCTGCACTGGTAAAATGCTTTCTGGACTTTCTCAACTTATGAATTTTATGTGGCAGGGCTTTTTAATAGAGTTTGATAGCTATAATTTATGTAAGAAGACGGACTTGTTCATCCAGAAGTCTTATTTTCTATGACTGTGACAAACTCAGTAAATAAAGCAACTAAACATTGGCTTGGTATTACTTTATTATACAAAAGATTTAAATGGAATGTTATAAAAAAACAGCATACTTGTTCCATCAGGAGCCAATACTGATTCAGTTTCCATATTAACCTGGCCCGCCGACTTTTCAGGTGTTGCCAACCCACCCATGCTTCCTGTGCCATCAAGTTTTTCACTACCAGCTATAGTCTTGGAACCATCAAAACATTCCACCATCTCTTGTTGTACTGTGTAGATATAAATAGTGCGAAATATAGACGTTCTACAACACAATTTATATTGAAATTAAAAAAAGACATCATAATTTATAGTAGAATGTAGCCTTAACTGAATATAATGTGAACAAAGTAAAAGAACTTCAGCGTAAATACCATTTATGATTTTAACTCAATACAATACGAAATCATAACAGTATGTCAGCATTTGCATTTAACAACTTATCAGAAAATAATTCTGTAATAAATATATCTTACCATCATCCGCCATTTTGAAAGGTTACACTCCACTTTATGTAATAACTCAAACCAATGCAGCAACACAGTGACCTCCCTGGAGCCCATTAACTCTTTAATCTAGCAACATATTTAAATGGATAAACTAATCATAAAGTATGATTCCCACCCGCAATAACAAACATTAGTTAGTTATTCGCTTTGCTGTTATAAATGTTAAAGTCTCAAAATAGAACATTTAGAAAGGTCTACTGTACATGTAACCATAGGCGGTACCGGGGGGGGGGCGGACCCGGCGCGCGCCCCCCCCCCCTAAAATTTTCCAATTATATGTATAAATTATAAATATCGTTCCATCATTGTAGATAGCTTTTAAGGTTATGATTTGCTCCACACAACAAAAATAGATCTCGATTTACCGTGGTTGTATCGAACATCTATTTGGCCACATTGGACTCTTACGAAACATAATTGGTCCGAGACGTTATGGAACGCTTTTATCGATTAAATTATCTATTATGACGTATTCAGTAGAATGTGTTAGCGTTTGGCTATCCTCCGTTTTTACGGCTATACGCAGGAAGTAAAACGCCGTTCAATCGGACACATGCGTAGTTGTACATGTAACTGACACTATGAGTCGTGTAACAAAAATTCCGAGCTGCTTGGTTTCTAGCCTGGGTTACCTGCCCTTACCATTTCATTATCGGTACTCTTGTTGTGCAGAGTACGCTGGGAAACAGACAACTTGGTTTCATGAATCATTGCAAAATGCCAGATCGGTAGACTCGAAAAGAAATAAAATATTGTTAGCCACAGATTCGAATGCATTTTATTTAAAATTTAGTAGATGCACATTTAGTTTGACTTCGTTCATATACATAGTATATATATATATATATATATATAGTTGAGTTTATTGAGCTCATAAAAATTGTCGTTATTTTTATTTCAGAAACAATTTGTTGGCCAAATAGAAATGATGTTTATTGAAATCATTTTGTTTAATTACATGTGCCTACCGAAGTTAACTATGTGATTGTTCAGCGAAATGTCACTTAAATTGTTTTGCTATGATAAAGCAATATACTAGAATAAAAAGAACACATGATGAGATTATACTGGCGTCAGTTAATACCTGAGGTCACCATCGTTTTGTTGGCAACAATAAACATACAATTATATTTTGCATATGTTGTGCTCTAACTATTTTTTAAATAATACATAGACAACTACAACTCATCACGTAACATTTTCCCAGTCTAAACAATTATTTGCCAACATCTTTTTTTTCCTAAAAAATGAGAAGAAAGTCATTTTGTCATATCCTGTCAAACGTGAACACTTGATCTGTCTATTGAGATTAGCGTGTTTTTTTTTTAATTACTGCTGAGTATCTAAGTCCATGTACTGGTTAACACATGTCTGTTCTTCTTGTACAAGGTATCATCCATTTCAACCCCCTTTTTGATTTACAAGAAGGACAAATATTTAACGGCAAAAGCATCAATGACTGCATCGAGCGCATTTACAATGATCCAGGTATCTACTTCTTCGTGATAACACTGTTTCGACATATTGCTGTCAACATTTAAAGAGGTTCTATGGATGTCTTTGAATCCTGTCACAAATTCTTGATCACCGAGGATATGTTTTGTTCTTTCTTCAATCTTTCTTGCAAGAAAACGCTGTCTTAGACCAAATAAAAAATAGCTGTGTTTCCGGTAACATGGCGAAAAAAATAGGGTCATTTTTACAGTTTCGATTTCATGCAATATTCTGTTGCATCTACAGGGATGCACTGGAACTTCATATGTAGCTCGTGCCAATCTACAGGGATGCACTGGAACTTCATGTAGCTCGTGCCAATCTACAGGGATGCACTGGAACTTCATATGTAGCTCGTGCCAATCTACAGGGATGCACTGGAACTTCATGTAGCTCGTGCCAATCTACAGGGATGCACTGGAACGTCATATGTAGCTCGTGCCAATCTACAGGGATGCACTGGAACTTCATGTAGCTCGTGTCCATCTACAGGGATGCACTGGAACTTCATATTGTCACGTAACGCCAACGCTCACTTAACTTTCGTGATAGTTCGTTCAGTAACCAACCAACAACTGTTCAAGTGTTCTAAGTCTTTATTGTTCAACGTTCTTTCTAAGTATAATAATCAGTATATAATAAAGTATCATACGGGCCATATGTCTAGTCCACGCCCAAAATCTAACCTCCTACAAGAGTAACATGCGTTCATATATACTGCTGATCTCGTCTAGTTTGTGACAGGTATGCATATCTAATATCTTGTTATAGACGAAAGGATGTATTCTATAGTCATGAACTGTCACGCTAATTGGTCTAATAGCCAGCGGCTATCACGAACTGTCAGCATCTAAGTGTATCTACATTTGATCATCATGATGAAGTATTTACTTTTTGATACAAATAAACTTTGAATTCTATTATTGATTTTGGTTTTTACTTTAAAGTGTTTCATACGTAACTTTTATGTTACGTAACACTTTAAAGTTGATACGTAACGACGGTTACGTGACAATATGTAGCTCGTGCCAATCTACAGGGATACACTGGAACTGCATGTAGCTCGTGTCCAACTACATGCATGCATTTGAACTGCATGTAGCTCGTGTCCAACTACATGCATGCATTTGAACTGCAGGTTGGTCGTGTTCAACAACATGCATGCATTGGATCTGCATGTAGCTCGTGTCCATCTACAGGCATACATAGGAACTGCATGTAGCTAGTTTCCATCTACAGGCATACATAGGAACTGCATGTATCTCGTGTCCATATACAGGCATACATTGGAACTGCGTGTAGGTCGTGTCCTCCTACAGGCATGCATTTGAACTGATGGTAGCTCGTGTCCACCAACAGACATTCATTGGAATTGCATGTAGCAAGTGCCCATCCACAGGGATGCATTTAACTGCAAGTTGCTCGTGTCTATCTACAGGGATGCATTTGAACTGCAAGTTGCACGTGTCCATCTACAGGGATGCATAGGATCTGCATGTGGCTCGTGCAAACCTTCAGGCATTTATTTGAATTGCATGTAGCCTGTGCCAATCTACAGGCATGCATTGTAACTGCATGTAGCTCATACACCACCTACAGGCAGGTAGCCGGTGTCCATATGTAGGGATGAATTTGTAGGTGGTTCATGCCCATCTACATGCAGTTAGCTAGTGCCAACCTACAAGCAAGTATTGTTACTGCATGTAGCTCGTGCACACATACAGGCGCGCACTGGAACTGCAGGTAGCTCGTGACCACCTTCATGCATGCATTGGAAATGCAAGCAGTTTGTGACTACCTACAGGCAGGTTGATTGTGCCAATTTTCAGGCAGTTAGCTTGTGGCCATAAACAGGCATGCACTTGAACTGCAAGCAATTTGTGACCACCTACAGGCATGCATTGGAAAGGCAGGTATATTGTGCCTATCTATAAGCATGCATTGAGACTGCATGCGGCGCCAGGCAACCTAAAAGCATGCATTTGAGCTGCAAGCTGTTTGTCCCCACCTACAGACATGTTATAGAACTTAAAGTAATTTGTGCCTATCTATATGCATGCACTGAGTCTACAGGTAGTTCGAACTCACCTAACGGCATGCATTTGAACTACAAACAGTTGGTGTCCACATTCAGGCAAATTAGAATTATATCACAATCAAAACATTATCCAGAAAAAAGAGTCCGATTCCCTTATGAAGTAACTGTGGTTTACTTAGTATTTCTAGCCTCCTTCAAATGGTCACGTCTTTTATAAAACTAAAAAAGGTTCCAGGGGCCCGTTTCATTAAAGGTCGTAGGTACCGATATCGTAACTTTTTATCGCAACTTTGAGTTTTCCTCGTAAATGCGTTTCATTCAAGTTGTCGTAGCTAAAATATCGTAACTTTGACGTAGCGTTCGTAAACATGGCTGCCATATACGGCATCCTTTACGGCCAGCGGAGAAATCCGGCTCAACGACTGTTTCACCCACGTCTTACCATGGTCGGGTTGCGGGACCAAGAAGTCATCAGTCGATATCGACTGTCAAGGCCCATGATAAATGATTTGGTCCATTTAATAAGAGCGGACATCGACCCAAAGACCAACCGAGGAATGTGCATAGATGCAGAAACGAAGGTATGACCGTATGGAAAATATTTATTAGTTAATCAATTATATTGTTCAGAGATCCGCACGGGACGCAACTGTTGTTAAGGTTTTCGCTTTGAAAATATTTCCGTTATATCTTTGGGTTAATACAGTTACTAGTTACCCAGCTGTATCCGGTTGTCAAGTTTTGAGAAGAAACGCAGCTAAGGAGCAGCCGAATTTGTTTTATTTCTAAAGCGTGTACATAATTCATCATTTGTATTTGATTTGACAAGTGATGAAGTGTGTAGGACGACAATCTTCAATAGATACCAACAAGGATTATACTGTTAACATTTAGAATTTAGTGTTTCGGATATGGATAACAATTCGGACATTATGATGATCTTTCTGCTGAATCCGTATGTAGTTAAATCGAAATCGGTGTTCGCCCCTGATGTAAGATGGCGCGGAAAAATTCTACTGTAAGCAAAAAATTATTCAGGTGTTAGTTACTGATTCCTCTGGAAATTGAATACAGAAAGTGCATTGAGGATGAAATGACACTGCCTGGCTAAGTATCAACATACATTTAGCTCGCTTTACTGTGCTTTTGGCTTTTTTCACCTGATGTGTTACCCGCGAGTTTGAAATTTTCACCTGAAATCGTAAATGGGAAGACGAAAGCGTAGTAGATCATCTCCCCAACAAAATAGCAATTCTATCAAAAAACGATTTGTTGATGATCCTTCATTTGCTACGGGCGGTGATAGTGATTCTTCAGAATATTTTGAAGCAAAAACGGATCTTGGACCGGATCTAGATAAAACTGTCATTAGTACCCCACCCACCCCCACACCTATAACCAATATGAAATTTAACCAGGAGGACATTGAAGAACTTAGTTCTAGACTAGCTCCCTCATTAATAAAAAATCTAAAAGATCTGAAAGATGATGTTTTAAACACTATCAGAATGGAGATTCATGACCTCGTTTGGCAAGAAACGCAGCATCTTAAGAATGAGGTTGGCAGACTTACAGCCGAAGTTGCCAGACTAAATTTGGAACAGAAAACACAAAAGCTCGAAAGTGACGAATTAAACCAATACGGCCGACGCAAGTCCAAGATCCTTGAGTTTACAACAAAAAAGAAAATTAAACTTTCCAGCTCTGAGGTAAAGGGTAAGAAGAAACACGGGGTTGTACGAAAAGTGATCGTCAAATTCACTAACTCAAAAGCCAGACAGAGACTGTATGATTCCAGGAAATCCCGAGGGGATTTTTGTGCAGGAAAATTTAACTCCTTTTAGGGATTATCTTGCCTTTGAAGCAAGTAAACTCAAACGCGAAAAACTTATCGCAAACACTTGGGTAGCTGGTTGCCGAATCAAAGTGATATTCTCAATGGTGAGTCCCGGAGTCATGTTGTTAAAGACATGGATGCCATTGACGCCATCAGAGCCGGCAAACCTTTCCCTGAGGACTGAGTGTGACAGCCCAGCTGTCAGTTTTGTTTGTAAACACTTATCGTGCTATATAACGACCCTATATCAATCATTACATTCTTAAAGTACTTACCACTATGACGAAATTGGACTACAGAGTCGCACGGTCACGATAATCCTATTAATCCTTTTATGATACACACAAATAAATTTCTATTAACGTTTAACATTTTATAACTATTACATCTTAAATTAATCTGAAATTAATTTGTAACTACATGAAGACACAGTTCTCGTGCATATTGTTCAGTTGTTAAGCAAGATTATTATATCTAGCTATAGTCTCGTATTGTATATCAACACGTGACAGACACATTATGAATAGTAAATATTGGTGTTTCCTTACTCTCAAGTTACTGTTTTTTATGAAAGAAAACTTTGCATGTTTATCGTTTGTGTTAACCAAGTTGTTTTGTGTTTGATTATGTTCTCTTGTTTGGAATCATAATGTGACAGAAGGTATATCATAACGTTTTAACAAATCATTATGTGTGGTATTATGCCACGGAAAACAAACAATTATTTCCCGATCTTCTTGGCCTTTGAGTTGGGGTCAATGTGCACTGACTGTAACATTATTTGTTCCTTATGGTGATCAATTCTATGATGACGAGTGTAGGTTGTTGTCCGGTTTTTGTTTAGAATTGTTAAGCCGAAATACTTTCACATAAAATGTTGCATGTATATGTGATTAATGTGAGATCTGTGTCTGTGTAAATACATATGTTTATTCATTTATTGTATAATCATGCGATAGTTACTAGTATCATTATGTATTCATCTTTTCTCTTACTTATAGAACATTTCTTTTCGTATATTTCTTTTTGTGATCATGAAGACCAAACTATGATAGTTTTTAACATGCTGAACATTTTGTAAAAAATTGTGGTGAGCTTTCTACACTATAGCTATTAACGGTAAAAGATAATAGGAATTAATTAGCGATTAAGTAAGTGCTCTTGTCTTTTTGTCTATTAAAGAGACTTTACGTTGATTTAAGAATCGCTTAAGCAAATTTAAATTCTTTTTTGTTTTTCATTTCGAACAAATAAGACTTTTTTACAATTTCCATATTCATGGAACAGTAACTAATTTTGTATTCTGTACAACTGTTTGTCAATGTTTTTTATGTTGTGTTGTTTTCGTTTCTTTTTTTTTCTCAATTTCATGCCTTGTTCCTCGTATCGCCCTGTCCCTCGTTTGCTGTGAGTTATTATTGTCAGCCCAATGGTTCATCAGTTTCTTTATCAATCTATACCCGCATAGGTGAATGATCTTGTAACTTATAGATCATCCATAGGGCTGTTTAACATACGTAGGCAGCGATTTCTAAAGACTTATGTGTATAGGTCGCGCTTTCTTCAATTTTTAATCGACGGGTTTTTTCGTGTAGTTATACAGGCGCAGTATGAAATGCATACAACAAAGAAATAGTGTAACGCATACAACATAGGCAAAGAAGGGTTTTCACATTTGCATACAACATACACAAAGAAGGATGTTGAGAAACGCATACAATATAGAATAAGAACAAAAATATTGACATTGAAATATTATTGTTTAAATCAATAAATTATTATGTTTATGAGGTTAGTCAAGTGAGAAATAGTTTATTAACTTTATATTTGAATTTTGCTTTTAAAACTGAAACATAATTGATTTGTTTTTCAAACTTTTTGTTTTGTTTGAATAGGGAAAAGATCCTTATATGAAATCATGAAAATTGGTTTAATAGCTTGAAGGAAACAAAAAGTTTATGAAAACTTTGCAATTGGATAAAATAAAGATTGTATTCATTGTGTATATTTAGGAAACAGAAACATATCATGTCACACTGATTACAATACATCAGAAACTTGTAAAATAAATCTATATAAATAATTTCTCATAAGTTTAGTAAAGCACCTGGTACTTGATAAAAGACATACATGTATTTTTAAGAATTATTGTAAATTATATGTAACAATTATAAACTGTATCCGAAATGAACAACACATTTGCATAAATATATTATATAAAAAATAATGAATACAACAGAGAAGCATGTGGGATGTAAAGAGTTTACACATGATAAATGTACATTCATTTGTTTACTTTAATGAGTATTTTTTTACTTAAATATTGCATGAAAAACACAAAAATTCCTCAGTGGTTGTTGAATTATCTGAAGGTGTGTTAACACAATATGTGTTGGTCTTTACGGGTGTGGTGAATTTGACATGCAGGCGAAATTGTTGGGTCCATTTTAAAATTATATTTCCACCGTTCTTCATCCTCATCGAAAAGTGGGAGACATTATATAGTATTACGTACTAAGTAAATGTGTTCTATACAAAATATGTGCTGCTTCCATATGTTTCAAAGAAAGCCTTTTGTTAAGTTTTTGTCATTAACAGTCAAATTAAGGTTGACCAGTAAGAAACATTTCTGAAACTAGTTCATTATAATTTCTTATGTTTTCAAGATATACAAAGCTTTCACATTTTTTCTTTTTCTGGTAATGGTTCTATTTTAGGGATTTTATGAATTCAATTTGCCTCAAACTTTAATTTAAAAAAATCTTTTTTTTCCTGCTTTGGAATCCTTGATGTTTAATTAGTAATTTTGGCGTTAATGCAGAGTAAAAAAAGTGTTTTTTGCTTTCCCGGGATTTTGTGTTTTCCTTGGCGTTAAACTTAATGTGTTGTCTAGATTTACAAAATCATCAAATTCAATAAAGATTAAGATCAATACACAGAAACTGTGTACTATATACAGATTGGTAGGGGTCACTTATCCAATAAAATTAAGGGTCACTTGTCCAGTAAAATACCAGTTATTGGAGATTACTTATGTGTATTGTCTGCCATAAGGTGTCCAAATGACATTATTATGATTCATTAATGACATAATCATGATTCATTATATTTTTTTCATTTGTCACCTAACACCTATCTTTATGGCATCCCTTAAATTAACGATGTGTGAATAAAGAACAAACAAACGATTGCATAGCACCTGCTATCATGGATAAATGGAGTATTGTCTCAGAATTTTGGGGAGTTTATAATAAGGAAGTCAATAAATGAAATCAAAGGATTGTTATTTCTCAACTCATTTTATTGGAAAGAAAACACTATAACACGATTTATCCAAGCACTCTGACAAATATTTTGTCTGACTATGTCCTATCACTAAAGCCATTGTTTATAAAAAAAATGATAAAATTCCAATCACAGATATTGCAATCAATATAATATGCACATGTAATAACTACAAATTTAATCTAACAGAATAACCAAATTTACTACACGAAATATATATACCTACCCTTTTTACTCATTTTTCCTTTCAATTTATAATTTCAAAAGGATCATTTTATATATTTGGGATTGTTTGTTCTGATGAATGTATTGGATACGGAAAGATCAAATGTTGT
The DNA here is from genome assembly GCF_026914265.1 of Mya arenaria. NCBI lineage: Eukaryota > Metazoa > Mollusca > Bivalvia > Myida > Myidae > Mya > Mya arenaria. The sequence goes on along the minus strand of NC_069129.1, from coordinate 71,712,788 downwards.
TTTTTTGCATTAAAAGTTAAACTATTAAACAAATTTAACATCTGAGGTTTATCCCTTTACAAAATATATTAATAATTATCTATATTTCTCATTTTGCAATAATGGTAAGAACATATAAATCCTATTTTCACCTATTCCAATACAAATCATCAATTCAGACATTTTTACAACTACCAAAAAATGGTTTAGTTTTTCATCTTATGATGAAATGAAAGTTATTAAAAGTAATTCTGTGTTTGGTTTTATAATCCTCATGCTTTTTCAGGTAATCTTAAAATTTATATTTTGTTATTGTTGTTCCGTGTCTTTGCTTTCCCCGATTTCAAAGTTTTCATAAAAGAAATAATAAATTGTTTCTTTATAAATCTAGATATTAAACCATTAAACCAATTTTAATGATTTGAAATAAGGTTCTTTTCCCTATTCAAACAAAACAAAAAGTTTACAAACAATCAATTAGGTTTTAATTCTAAAAGCAAAATTCAAAAATAAAGTGAATTAACTATTTTTCACTTGACTAAACTTCATAAACATAATAATTTATTGATTTTAACAATAAAATTTCACTGTCAATATTTTTGTTCTTATTCTATATTGTATGCGTTTCTCAACATCCTTCTTTGTGTATGTTGTATGCAAATGTGAAAACCCTTCTTTGCCTATGTTGTATGCGTTACACTATTTCTTTGTTGTATGCATTTCATACCGACCCAGTTATACAGCTGTTTGTCATACTTGCAAATCTATATCATCATGTACACAGAAGTGTTGTTAATACAAACTTCGCGTTCACAGTCGTTTTAATCGTGTGTCACGCGCGCACAATCTATGATGCAAGGGAGGAAACTGTTTTCTCGAATATTTTAAGTAATGCGAGTTATTCACTTATCTTGAAATGTTTAATAATTTTATCAGGGGATATATAATTGAATCCTGGACCTGATATTTATCAGTCAACATTATCTGTCTTTCATCAAAATATCCGCAGCATTAGAAACAAATTCGATTACATAAAATATAATTTCCTTGACTTTGACATACTTTGTTTTACGGAAACCAAGCTTTCTGCGACCGTAGCTGATGACCAGTTGTTCTTGGAAGGTTTCAGTTCTATGTATCGTAAAGATAATACTCAGTACTCCGGTGGTCTTCTAGTTTATATTGGATCTAATTTCTACTCGAAACGAATAGACAATTTAGAAATTAATTTACAGGAGTCTTTATGGATAGAAATAAAAGACGAATTTAGAAACTATTTAATTTGCAACATCTATCGTCCTCCACAAGCCCCAGTAGAGTTTTGGGACAGATTGAACTTATGTATTGACAGCGTTCTAGAAATTTCCCCGAACATTCTGATACTAGGTGACATCAACGAGGACCAATTGAACCCAAACAACAATAAATTTAGAGACATATTGCTGTTGAATAACATGACCAATTGTATTAAAGAACCGACTTACTCCCTACTCTCGCACTCTACTTGACCCGATTGCAATCACAAATAACATACAATGTCTACACTCTGGAATTTTTGAGACGGATAAAATATAAGTGACCATTTTGCTACTTATTCTTATATACATATTAACTTAAAGCCCAAAGGTGCATACAAACGTAAGGTGTGGAATTATTAAAGAGCAAATTTTGACGACCTTAACGCCTTAATTAACAATACTGACTGGACGTTTTTGAATGACTCAGACATTTACACAGCAACTCACCTTTTTACAGAAAAATTCTTAGAATTAGCTCAAACTTGCATATATAATAGATTCTAAAAGTAACTATCCGTGCTAAAGACAAACCGTGGTATAATTCTGTTATTAGAACGATGACACGAAAACGTGATAGGCAAAAGAAAATGGCTGTCTGTAGTGGTAAAATGTCAGATTGGAAATCGTACAAAGCCTTTCGAAATAAAGTTAATAATATGAAAAAATACGCCAGAGAAATGTTTTTTAATAATATTGAGTTTACTCTAAATGACGCTAGTTCTACCAATCCACGGGAATATTGGAAAATTGTTAAATTACTTGTAAAAGAAAATTCTTCTTGCTGTGACGCAATTCCTCCCCTCCATACTAATAATACAGGTTATGTTTCTGTCACTCATGAAAAATAATAACATACGTCCTTCACTGTTCTTTCAAGACACACAACTAAGTTACGTTCAAACCCACAAACACATTGGCGTTACACTGAGTGACGATGGAACTTGGCATAGTCATATCTCTAACATTACAACTTCAGCAGCAAAGGTCCTTGGTTCAATGAGAATGTTAAAGTTTAAATTGAAACGTAAAACACTTAACCAAATATACTGTGCATACTTGAGACCAATAACGGACTACGCATCAATTGTTTGGGATAACTGTTCATTATATGAAAAAGAACTTTAAGAAAGAATTCAGTACGACGCAGCACGAATAGTCACTGGGCTTACAAGATCTGTTTCAATAAATAGACTCCTAGAAGAAATTGGCTGGGTTACACTATCAGAGAGACGAAAGATGCAAAAATATATTTTACTGTTTAAATTTAACAAAGGCGAATTGCCAGATTATTTAAATGTTCACTTTCCTGATCTTGTAAGCAATACAAGTAACTACAACTTACGTAACCAAATGGATTACGCAGCTGTAGCACGTCGACTAGAAATTTATTCGAACTCTGTAATACCATCGTCAGTTAAACTATGGAATGAATTAGACTTAGAAACTCGTAATTTAGAAACACTGTCCTCGTTTAAGTATAAATTGAGAAATAAGTTCAAAGCGGCCGAAGTACCAACATATTTTCTCTCAGGAGATCGATTTCATCAGGTCCAACATGCGCGAATCAGAAATAAGTGCAGTAATTTGAATGCGGATTTATTTTATAATCATTTGCGTGAAACTCCATCATGTTCTTGCGGCAATACACTAGAAGACGCCGATCATTACTTTTTTAGATGTCCAAAATATGTTAATGAAAGACGCCAACTATTTTTAAATACACGCACATTTCCACCCATTAAGTGCGGATAAATTACTTTTTGGTATCAACAATTTAAATGAGAATGGCAACAGCATACTATTCCAACAAGTCCAGTCGTTTATTAAAGCAACGAAGCGGTTCGAACAAATCTCTTGAAGTAATACTGCCTTATACTAGAATATAGCCAAACAGGTCAAGAGGCGGTACGAGGTTAAAGGCATAAACATCATTCAATTCGTTCAAAAGTTTTTTTGTTTGTTTTTGTTTTTTGTTTTTTTATTCTTCTGCTCTTACTTCTGACGAATTGAATTTTTTTCCCTTTTTCATTACTTTTCTCACTTTTCCCCTGTATATTGTATTTTGTTGCAAGGTAGTTTATAAATGCATATTTAGATTTCGTAACCATCTTGATAACTTATTCGGATTTAGGGGAGGGCCGTTTTCTAATGTTGTAATAACTTGTGACCCAACCCTTTTGCTCTTGACAAAGTAAAATATGTCATGCTTTTCATGTTACTTAGATTTATTATTTATCTGTTTTCTTTTGCATGCATTGTCAAAAACTGTACAATTATGAAGCAGTAAAATACGATAAAATCAGTTAAATCAAATTAATTCAGCCGATACAGTAGCGTTTGTGTGTATGTAACACCAACATAATTGATCATTTTAGCGCAACCCTTTAAGTGGGTCTTCCTCACAGTACCCTTTCAAATGAGTATCTATTTTAAATGTATCCTTAAATAATTACAAATGATATGCTGATGACTGGCCCTTGTATTCTATGTTTACAGTGGCGTACACTATTAACACATAAATTGTCAATATCGTTCATTTTGTGTCAATACAGGTCTTACTGACATTGAGGTACCTGGCTAAAGGAGACTTTTTTTCTGAAGTTGGAGATATCCATGGTGTGTCCAAGTCGTCAATGTCCAGACACTTGCATGACGTGGTGCTGGCGATTAACAACAGGGTTGATACCATTAGGTTTGCAGGAGGTTGTTCAGTCACAGTTCAAATGTACATGTACTTAGAAAACCAGATGTTCTTGTTACAAAATTATATGTTAAATAATATAGCTAATTTTAAGTTATGACAACTTTGAAGTATGTGCCAAAAGTAACCATTCATTATTAATTGGTCTCTTGGTTGAGTGCATGCTTAAAATCTAAAATATTTGAGGAAAGGAATCACGCAATCGACAATTATATTAGTGTTTTAACATTCAGATTCCCAGAAATAGATGTAGAAAGAAGGAGCACAGCTACAGCATTTTACAGGCTTAGCCGAATCCCTAGGGTGCTTGGTGCTATTGATTGCACGTTGATACCAATTTCTACCCCAACTACCCACGAGGCATCCTATGTGTGTCGGAAGGGTTACCACGCCTTAAATGTTCAAGCAGTGGTGGACACTAAGTTGAGGCATGCATTAAGAAATGGTATCATTTTTAATTGAATTCTTTATTTATATTGTATATTGCTATTAGATATAGCCAATAATAAGTAATGAACAATTTGTCCACAATTTTTTAAAACTAATGTTATTGCACTTTGATCTGAGCAGATTCATTGATGCTGTGCTGCGGTGGCCTGGCGCAACCAATGATGCTACTTTCTTTGAGATGTCTGGCTTGAAGGTATTGTCAGTTTAAGTTTAATATGAATTGCTTTGTTTGATAATGTCTTGTCCATGTATTTCCCATTGTATTCTAAAAATGTAAGAAATTGTTATTATATCCTTATTTCTGTTTTTATAGCATTTGGTCTCTAGGGTTCATTATTTGTGTATTTAGAAGTGTTCTTTGGATATAACTGGAAGCATTACAGACTTAGGAGTTTGCCCTGCATCACTTGAATGATTAGTCTTATAATTGTCAATAAAAGATGAAACAAGTGGTCTCTGTATTGTGTTAAATGATCTTTACTGTATTGTTAAAATCTTTTCTAGGATTATCTGGAGGCAAATGCTGTTGGTGTATTGCTGGGTGATTCGGGTTATGCTTTACGAAATTATCTATTAACACCAATCCTAAGACCCACTGCCAACGCACAAGTGGCATACAATGATGCCCATGCCCGGGGCCGTGTAGTTGTTGAGAGGGCATTTGGCGTGCTGAAGTCACGCTTTAGGTCAGTATAAACTACATCTCTCATTTCTATGCACCCACATTGTAATCATGTTATTAATATTCTGTAATTCGTAATGCAATATTGCAGAATTTTCACTATTAATACTGTATTAATTCGATGCACTCCTTTTTCACATACAATTGCAATAAAGGTTTATTGTGTTTACCCAGTCTTTGTCAACAGTGTCATATTAAATGTTCTCGAAACTTATTCAGCTATGAGCATGCAACTTACAACAATAATAATGCTTGTTTTAAAAGGAAGTGCTCAATGCAATGGTCAAAAGTTACTTAAAACTATTACAAACTTTTCCTGTACTAAGCCCAAATGTTAGTTTATCAAATATCAAGCATAATTGCTATTTATGTCAATAACTTTCAGATGCTTGCACAGATCTAGAGGCTGTCTAATGTTTTCACCTGCCAAATGTCAGCAAATTGTCATTTGCTGCATGAAATTGCATAATTTATGCATTGACAATGGACTGGATTTCAATGAACAAGTTATTCAAGATGATTAACCAGATACCTTTCAACCAGTGGCTCAAGTTGGACTTGTTCACCACCAAACGTGCAGAAATGCAGTTGTGCAGTCTTTTTAGAATACAATGGGAAATACATGGACAAGACATTATCAAACAAAGCAATTTATATTAAACTTAAACTGACAATACCTTCAAGCCAGACATCTCAAAGATAGTAGCATCATTGGTTGCGCCAGGCCACCGCGTCACAGCATCAATGAATCTGCTCAGATCAAAGTGCAATAACATTAGTTTTAAAAAATTGTGGACAAATTGTTCATTACTTATTATTGGCTATATCTAATAGCAATATACAATATTAATAAAGAATTCAATTAAAAATGAGACCATTTCTTAATGCATACCTCAACTTAGTGTCCACCACTGCTTGAACATTTAAGGCGTGGTAACCTTTCCGACACACATAGGATGCCTCGTGGGTAGTTGGGGTAGAAATTGGTATCAACGTGCAATCAATAGCACCAAGCACCCTAGGGATTTGGCTAAGCCTGTAAAATGCCAGCACTGTACTGTTTCTCAATAAGTAAGTCCATCAACTGTCCAAGCGATAATAATAGACGACATTGCGTGTAAATAATTTAGTTGTGTGTTAATTTTGATTGTTTATAACTGTTATGTATAGAAACAAACTATTCAGTTATACTCAATACGAACTCAGCAAAAAAATGTTTACAAACTATGAAAATTTAAATTTCCGTTACTGTCGCCATTGATATAATGCAAGTTTGCAGACTCGATTTTAAGGTTCAGAGTAGCTAAAAAAAATAATTTGAGTTTGTTAACCAAACCATATATATCTTCTTACTATTAACATGTCTTTTAATCATGTATATGTTTATACAGTTTGAAATCCTTACTAACAGTCCTGTCGCTGAATTTTTTGAATCCAATAAAATTGCCATTACTGCAATTTAATATCTTGTTCAATATCAGATAAACCACGACAATACCTGAATGAGAATGTACAATTGAGTAATTCAATCTATAGGCATATAAAAAACATCAACCCAAATGGATGCCAGCATCGTCTGCTTCATATTTCATTAGTCTTCTTTTAAATAGAAAACTCGAAAGTAAATTGACAAAATATCCGTTACTAAATTTGACCAATAACTCTATTAAGAGACAATACAATTATTATTGTATTCAGTAGTTGCCGCATTGACAACATATGTTAAAATGATATTGAAACTGTTTTTAAACGTATCAGACATGTATTTAGAATAATAAAAAGTTTCCGTGACCAAAATTTCCGATACCAAAAACATTTAATCGACGATAAATTAAGGTTACCTGGAATGATGACGTATTTAAGTGACGTCATGTCTTTTGTTGTTCAGCCATTTTGTTTCAATGTCATTGGGAGTACGCACGGAACATGTATTGAGTATATACAGATTTTGAAGATTTGGTTGGTAAGTACATGTTTCTATTTCTATTGAGTTAAACATTAAACATTTAACACCATTTTACAATATTGTGTTTGTATGACGCTCAATAAATGATATCAATTGACCACTTGACACAAAATAAAGTACCTCATATTTGTGTAGGATTTACTGAGAGCCGTCTGAAATACATAAAATTTCCGTTACATGACAGTAACGGAAATTTGGTTTCACATGTGCACTTCGGTCTCTTAGTCAATTGGAGAATATTGTCTTTACAGCTGTATAAATGAATTTGAAATTAATTCATGCAACAACAAAGCTAATATTTATGCACGTTTGCAACATCACTTGCCCAAAATAGTCATGTTTAACTACGATAACTAGAGCTTAATGATTATTATTATTTTTGTAAGTATATGAGTACACTAAAGAGCATCTTACTGTTACTACGGACATGTGATAAATGAAATATTTGTATATCTAAATGCCCACATGATAGATGTTTGTAAACTATCTTGTTTTTGTAGCATATACCATATACTGTAAGGCATTTGTGAACGTATTCCTGGTAACGGAAATTTCATGTTTTGGTAACGGAAATTTTATATTTTATAGATTGATTAATTGCAAGGATGGTGAAGAGTAGGGCTGAAATTCAGAGAGAATATCGCCAAAGATTGAAAGAAAAGAATAATTCTGACTATCTCAGAAGGGAGAGGGACAGGAAAAACAGGAGTTATGTTCCTTCGTCGTCACTATCTGAAAATGACAGGGAGGAACGGAATCGCAGAAATAGACAAAATCTACGGCGATATTATCAGAAGAAAAGAGCTGAGCGTGCCAGAAATTCAACACAAGAGACAAGTGGATATGAGAGTGACGAACATGATACAACAAATGAGCGAGGGAGAATGTTAGTCAGAATGGATTTTTCAAACAGAGATAGTGGGAAAAGAAAGGGTGCGTTGAAGCGTTGGAAAAGAGACAAGTCATTAGCCACTTCCCGCGTGAGAATGCTTGAACAAGAAAAAGACAAGGTTTTTCGAAAATATCGATCCACCCAACATTCATTACAAAGGCTTAAAGTGCGTCTTAACACAGGTCAAGCAAATGCAGAGATGAGACCAAACAAGGAAACAGAAAAAGAAATGAAAGATGCAAAACTTGATAAATTCCAGAGGCAAAAGCTAAAGAAATCCCTATTATTTGGACATGTCTCGGCTAAAGAAATCAAGGAAACTAAGAAAGCTACACCTATGAGTAAATTGAAAGCACTGCACAGAGTAGTATCTGGAAAAATAGTGAAAAAATATAAAATCATCAAGCATTTGTCAGATAAAACAGGATTGTGCAGGCATCATTTAAGTCGGAGTATCACTAAAAACCACCAAATTAGAACCAGTAGAAGGTCAAGTCGACTACAGAAATACAAGAGTGACGTAGTTGAGTTGCTCAAGCGTGAAGATAACAGTAGGACACAACCAGGCAAGAATGATGCCAAAAGGGTCAAAAAGGGAGAAAAAGTTCAAGTACATATTCTCACTGACTACCTGCACAATTTGTTTAACAAGTTCAGATCGGAAAACCCTGACACAAAAATGTCACTCTCGTCATTCTGCAGGTGTCGACCAAAATACATATACAAGACAGCATTTACTAGTAGGTTGTCCTGTTTGTGCACAAAGCATACTAATGCTGCCCTAGCTGTGAAAGCGCTGCGTAGAGCAGGAATGGATTTACCATTAAATCCAGAAAGAGTTGCCAAAGACATGCCAACACATGAAAGCATGGAAACGAAACTATGTGAAACAATTCCCATAAGCCAATGGACAAGAGTTGAGGTAGAAGAAAGGGGAAAGAAGAAATCAGTTACCCGAATTGTTGAAACTATTATGAACAAAGATAAGTTCATCACCTTTTTTGACACCCAGATGGTAGACTTTGATTAACACGTGAAAAGAATGAACACTCAATATGAGCAGATAGGACACTTGAAACAAAATCTATCACCACAGGAAATGATAGTTCAAGTAGATTTTGCTGAGAATTATTCGTGCCGTTCTTTGGAAGAGGTGCAAAGTGCATATTTCAATCAGACGGCTGTTACACTACATCCAATGGTGGCGTATTGTAGACTGGAAACCGGCGAACTGACTCATAAAAGTTACATAACAGTTTCGGATGAAATGGCTCACAAAGCGTCAACAGTCGTCACTTTCATTGATGACATAATACCTGAACTGAAAAAGATTGATGACAAGCTTAGCACCATCCACTATTGGAGCGATTCCCCTTCGATTCAATATCGCAATAGATACATATTTGATTTCATATCAAATCATGAATGTGTTTATGGATGTAGTGCCCGATGGAATTATTTTGAAAGTTGGCATGGCAAAGGGCCTTGTGACGGGCTAGGTGGAACATGCAAGAGAATGGCAGCCGAAGTAATACGATGCGGAAAAACAATAATACAGGATGCTCAGAGTTTCTACGATTGGGCAACACAATCAAACATGAAAAATGTTGCATTCCGATTTTATTTTTTTTCAAAACACTCTGCAAAACAAAAGACACAATCATCTCTAGGAAGGTCCTGAAGCCGGCAAAGGGAACTATGAAAATACATGCCGTGATAGGTCAAGGTAGTTCGAAGATACTGACCAGAGATGTAAGTTGTTATTGTGAAGAGTGTCTTAGGGGCAACATGTGTGACACTTGGAGAGCTGCGAAAACTCAAGACACTATGATCTTGGAGGGAGAAGTCGATCATTCAAACGAACACGTTCAAGTTACTGCTGAAATAACCAGCGAGACAGAGAAGGTTGTAGAAGAGAGCTATGAGATTGGTGAATTTGTTGCAGCTGTATATGATGGAACCTGGTTCGTTGGCAAAGTTAATGACAAAGATGAAAATGAAATCGAAATTGACTTTATGGAAAAGAAGAAACAGCTGTTGACATTGACATTTTATGTAAACTTGAGCTTGAGTTGCTACCGGAAAGTCTAGAAGAATGTTTAAATTAGGAGATGGGGTTGTTGATTTGATTCTCCAACAGTTTCAGAAATGAAATCAGTACATAATTTTACAAGACATTGTTGAAGAAAAACAAGTTGTGTCACATGTTAACAGTTACGTTGATTGCAAATATAATATATTTTGTGTTATACTCAAAGTAACAGTTTTATGTGTGGCGAAAATAAGAGTAGATTCAAATGGATGTTAAAGATAAACTCTTTAGTTCATTCATTTATCTTAGAATGAACTAATCAAACATATCAAAATGTCCGTTACTTTTTCATAAATTTCCGTTACTAATGGATATTTAAGCACAAATATTGTAAGATATGGTTTCCATTTATAGTTTTTTTATGACATAAAAAAGCCTTTTGTAAATAAAACTAAGTATTAAACTGGACAAATGATAGAACATATCCATGTTTTATGTACATTAATACAGTTAAAATTGCATTTAACATCCTGATTATTGCTAAATAGTTTGAAATCTGATTTGTTTTCCCTAAAACAGACAATTTTCAATTGATATTTATACAATAGAATTGAAATAACCTGAAATTTACTATATTTTTGGTACATGTTTTTGAAATGTTTGCTAATAAATTTCCGTTACCGAATCACTGCTTTGTCTTTACTACCATTTGTGATGACATGCATCATAATTGAATATTAAACAACCTTGTATGTATTACTAAACAGATTGGCAAATAAGCAAAATAATTTTGTTTAATTTTGGAATAGTATAAAAATTAGTTTTCTCGAATGAACGCCTGAAGATATTTCTGGTGTTATCAAAACAAAGGTTTTTTAGAAAATGTATACAACAACCAACTTATACACAAATATTATCAATTTCAATCCTTCGAACAGAACATGACACTGTTTGCAAAATAAAAGGTATCTATATAACATATGTGATTATATTGCATTCTAAATTCACTACTTGAATGTAAGATGTCAATATAACGGAAATTTAAAGTTAGCTCATTTGCTTTAGTGTAGTGGTGTTGGCAAATCCAAAATATCAACCAAACCTTACACGCAATGCATCCGAAATTTTTGTTTCAGCATTAGGAAACATTTCAGAATAAAAATAACATAAAATCTGTGGTTTGTCTCAAAGTAAGAAAATTGATTATTTTATTCTCCTAATGGATTTACTTATTGAGAAACAGGAGCGGCCTTCTTTCTACATCTATTTCTGGGAATCTGAATGTTAAAACACTAATATAATTGTTGATTGCGTGATTCCTTTCCTCAAATATTTTAGATTTTAAGCATGCACACAACCAAGAGACCAATTAATAATGAATGGTTTCTTTTGGCACATGGTTGCGCTGAAATGATCAATTATGTTGGTGTTACATACACACAAACGCTACTGTATCGGCTGAATTAATTAGATTTAACTACATACGGATTCAGCAAAAAGATCATCATAATGTCCGAATTGTTATCCATATCCGAAACACTAAATTCTTAATGTTAACAGTATAATCCTTGTTGGTATTTATTGAATATTGTCGTCCTACACACTTCATCACTTGTCAAAACAAATACAAATGATGAATTATGTACACGTTTTAGAAATAAAACATAAATTCGGCTGCTCCTTAGCTGCGTTTCTTCTCAAAACTTGACAACCGGATACAGCTGGGTAACTAGTACTGTATTAACCCAAAGATATAACGGAAATATTACTGAACAATATAATTGATTAAGTACTAAATATTTTCCATACGGTCACACCTTCGTTTCTGCATCTATGCCCATTCCTCGGTTGGTCTTTGGGTCGATGTCCGCTCTTATTAAATGGACCAAATCATTTATCATGGGCCTTGACAGTCGATATCGACTGATGACTTCTTGGTCCCGCAACCCGACCATGGTAAGACGTGGGTGAAACAGTCGTTGAGCCGGATTTCTCCGCTGGCCGTAAAGGATGCCTTATATGGCAGCCATGTTTACGAACGCTACGTCAAAGTTACGAGCACTTCCTAGCACGCGTAAAGTTACGCACGAAAGTTACGATATTTTAGCTACGACAACTTGAATGAAACGCATTTACGAGGAAAATTCAAAGTTGCGATAAAAAGTTACGATATCGGTACCTACGACCTTTAATGAAACGGGCCCCAGAACCTTTTTTAGTTTTATAAAAGACGTGACCATTTGAAGGAGGCTAGAAATAAACCACAGTTACTTCATAAGGGAATCGGACTCTTTTTTTTGGATAATGTTTTGATTGTGATATAATTCTAATTTGCCTGAATGTGGACACCAACTGTTTGTAGTTCAAATGCATGCCGTTAGGTGAGTTCGAACTACCTGTAGATTCAGTGCATGCATATAGATAGGCACAAATTACTTTAAGTTCTATAACATGTCTGTAGGTGGGGACAAACAGCTTGCAGCTCAAATGCATGCTTTTAGGTTGCCTGGCGCCGCATGCAGTCTCAATGCATGCTTATAGATAGGCACAATATACCTGCCTTTCCAATGCATGCCTGTAGGTGGTCACAAATTGCTTGCAGTTCAAGTGCATGCCTGTTTATGGCCACAAGCTAACTGCCTGAAAATTGGCACAATCAACCTGCCTGTAGGTAGTCACAAACTGCTTGCATTTCCAATGCATGCATGAAGGTGGTCACGAGGTACCTGCAGTTCCAGTGCGCGCCTGTATATGTGCACGAGCTATATGCAGTAACAATACTTGCTTGTAGGTTGGCACTAGCTAACTGCATGTAGATGGGCATGAACTACCTACAAATTCATCCCTACATATGGACACCGGCTACCTACCTGTAGGTGGTGTATGAGCTACATGCAGTTACAATGCATGCCTGTAGATTGGCACAGGCTACATGCAATTCAAATAAATGCCTGAAGGTTTGCACGAGCCACATGCAGATCCTATGCATCCCTGTAGATGGACACATGCAACTTGCAGTTCAAATGCATCCCTGTAGATAGACACAAGCAACTTGCAGTTAAATGCATCCATGTGGATGGGCACTTGCTACATGCAATTCCAATGAATGTCTGAAGGTGGACACGAGCTACCATCAGTTCAAATGCATGCCTGTAGGGGGATACGACCTACCTGCAGTTCCAATGCCTCCCCGTAGGAGGTCACGACCTACATGCAGTTCCAATGTATGCCTATATATAGTCACGAGATACATGCAGTTCCTATGTATGCCTGTAGATGGACACGAGCTACATGCAGTTCAAATGCATGAATGTAGTTGGACACGAGCTACATGCAGTTCAAATGCATGCATGTAGTTGGACACGAGCTACATGCAGATCCAATGTATCCCTGTAGATGGACACGAGCTACATGCAGTTCCTATGTATGCCTGTAGATGGACACGAGCTACATGCAGTTCAAATGCATGAATGTAGTTGGACACGAGCTACATGCAGTTCAAATGCATGCATGTAGTTGGACACGAGCTACATGCAGTTCCAGTGTATCCCTGTAGATTGGCACGAGCTACATGAAGTTCCAGTGCATCCCTGTAGATGGACACGAGCTACATGAAGTTCCAGTGCATCCCTATAGATGGACACGAGCTTCCTGTAGTTCCAATGCATCCCTGTAGATGCAACAGAATATTGCATGAAATCGAAACTGTAAAAAAGACCCTATTTTCTGCCATGTTACCGGAAACACAGCTATTTTTTATTTGGTCTAAGACAGCGTTTTCTTGCAAGAAGAAGAAAGAACAAAACATATCATTGGTGATCACGAATTTGTGACAGGATTCAAAGACATCCCTAGAACCTCTTTAAATGTTGACAGCAATATGTCGAAACAGTGTTATCACGAAGAAGTAGATACCAGGATCATTGTAAATGCGCTCGATGCAGTCATTGATGCTTTTGCCGTTAAACATTTGTCCTTCTTGTAAATCAAAAAGGGGGTTGAAATGGATGATACCTTGTACAAGAAGAATAGAAATGTGTTAACCAGTACATGGACTTAGATACTCAGCAGTAATTAAAAAAAACACACGCTAATCTCAATAGACAGATCAAGTGTTCACGTTTGACAGGATATGACAAAATGACTTTCTTCTCATTTTTTAGGAAAAAAAAGATGTTGGCAAATAATTGTTTAGACTGGGAAAATGTTACGTGATGAGTTGTAGTTGTATATGTATTATTTAAAAAATAGTTAGAGCACAACATATGCAAAATATAATTGTATGTTTATTGTTGCCAACAAAACGATGGTGACCTCAGATATTAACTGACGCCAGTATAATCTCATCATGTGTTCTTTTTATTCTAGTATATTGCTTTATCATAGCAAAACAATTTAAGTGACATTTCGCTGAACAATCACATAGTTAACTTCGGTAGGCACATGTAATTAAACAAAATGATTTCAATAAACATCATTTCTATTTGGCCAACAAATTGTTTCTGAAATAAAAATAACGACAATTTTTATGAGTCATGTGAAATGAACTCAACTATATATATATATATATATATATATATATATATATATATATATATATATATATATATATATATATATATATATATATATATATATATATATACTATGTATATGAACGAAGTCAAACTAAATGTGCATCTACTTAATTTTAAATAAAATGCATTCGAATCTGTGGCTAACAATATTTTATTTCTTTTCGAGTCTACCGATCTGGCGTTTTGCAATGATTCATGAAACCAAGTTGTCTGGTTCCCAGCGTACTCTGCACAACACGAGTACCGATAATGAAATGGTAAGGGCAGGTAACCCAGGCTAGAAACCAAGCAGCTCAGAATTTTTGTTACACGACTCATAGTATAAGTATCTATCATGTGTTTCCGGTACTGATAGAAAAATCCGACCCGAGGGCACGTGCGTAAGCCGGTAACGAGGCTTGCCGTGTTACCGGCCAAGCAGCGTGCCCGAGGGTCGGATTTTTCGATCCGGACCGGAGAAAACATTATTGATATTTTTTCTTGCATATCTAACTTTATCAATTTGTGGAAAAAATGACGTAGAAAATGAACTTTTGTACAATTACACCAAAAAGCGCGTGCGACGTTGTTTACTGACATCATAGAGCGCATTAATTTTAAATAACTAAAAATGGCGTTTTTTTTACGATTATTTATTTTCAAGTTTAATTAAAAGTCTTGCTTACAGTTATATTTGATTGCGCTTTATTGAAATGGCATAATATATTTTCCATAAACCATACAATAAATGAAATAAGAAGTGGCGCGTTGTTGCGCGTGACTCATCTTACATGGGGTATGTAAGATGGGTTTTTCCAGCACCGGTCACATGACCGGAAACACACGTCCGGTATGCAAGAATGTCAGTTACCAGTGGCGGATCCAGGTTTCTCAGTTAGGGGGGGGGGGGGGGCGTAACTTCTGAAATTGACTTCTGTTGGCCGCTAAGGCCCCCATGTGTTTTCATGGTAATTCAGGGGGTCGGAGGCCTTCGCGACGGCCTCAAGCTCTTAAACCTTTGCATGTGTTTACTATGGAACGCCGGGGCTCAATGCTTCTTGCGAAATGCGTTATGCAAATGCTATATATAGAACAATAGTTTCATTTTCGACCAATCGAATGGCCGGGTACGGAATTACGGAAGCTCGTGCTATGTGAAATCTAAATATAGTAACACCTCCTGAATAACGGATTTCCTTCGCATCTCGCATTTCGCTTGAAGCATTTTAAAAAACATTTAGCATCTGCACAAAAATCATTTCCCAAAAAGCATTTCGCATATGGCATAACACAATCAAATTGAATCGGACGAAATAGTGTGCACGTTCCGAACTGCTCCCGGCAGTGAAGGGAATGTAAGACATAGGCTACTGATACTGCTACAGAAATATTATTATACGGTGGAAGAAACGATACTCTTTCTAACCTAACGCGTTTACAGCAATATACAGAGTTGCACATCTTGCTATTCGCAATCTAACTGACTTTCTGGCATATTTTCTCTAGGACACCTCTTTACTTTACCGTTTCTGAATATTATATTGTATTGGTGTGTTTATATATGTTAGTCTAATGAATAGACACAACAAGCGTATTATTTTTCACCTCTATTACATGCAGATAAAAGTATTTTTCAAATTAATGTGTTCCTTTTTCCATTTCATACAAAATGTTTCTGCTCAATTTATGCTAACAACGGTAAAAAATATTGAATCGAAGCTTTTCGCATTTCGCAAAAGAATTTCGCATTAAGCAATTCGCAAAAAGCATTTCGCATAAAGCGTTTTGCCAAAACATTATAAAAGCATTATGCAAAAAGCATGAAGTATTTCGCATTTTGCAAGAAGCATTGCGCCCCGGCGTTCCATAGTTTACACTGTTTTTACAAAGCTTGAACTGCGAGAGACACTTTGTAACGTAGTAACGCCGTTAAGCTGATCGTCACCTCCCTATAGATCAAGTTTTTTTCCCCGCATAAATTGAAAGACCTTGGTAAAATTGAAAAAGTAATTCATACAGTTATTGGGCAAACTTTAATGTTTGTTCAGTGACACCGAGTGAAAGTGTCTGCTTTAAGCAAGTAGTCCGCTGAATTCTCGTGTATTTGATCTCTTAAGTTAATCTTGTTTCATATTATCGGATTTGGTGAAAATATTACTGGATTGCTAAACGGTTTGGATCCGGATTAGACGCCGAGTTACTCGGCGTCTGATCCGGATCCAATCTGGTTGACGACATCACTACGGTCGCTATCGGCATGCTTAGGGTTACAAACAAAACTTTATCGAAATTACCCATTTACTTCATAGATACGCATGTATTAGCATCTCGAGCAGATAGAAATTGACGCCATAGTGGGAAATTGTTTTTTTTTTATGAGTTTAAATGAATTGCCTCTCGTAAATTGTCCCTTACCGCTATAAACAGTGTTGACCCTTATCATAACGATCGCGACCATAGTAATTTTAAAGTTAACCAGCTTGGACGAACTAACTCGGCGTCTGATCTGGATCCAAGCTGTTTTACACTCAGTCAACTGTTTTAACAGTTTTCAGACGGACCAAACAAGTTTTAATGACCAAACACATGATAATTCAGCGGACTATTTCTTTGAAGGCAGGATTAATATGGAAACAGCTTGGATCCATATAAGATGACAAGCTACTCGGCGTCTGATATGATTCAAAGCTGTTTGACACTCCCGCCATATCAATCTTTCGAACAGATTTGTTTAGCATAAGACAGTCGCTTATAGTAATAAACTTTGAAATACTTCCAAAGTCATAGAAATGTGAAGACAAATAAAAAACAATTGTTTGCACAGAACGTAGTCTGCTGGGTGCTATTCTGTACATTGTATTTAGTCATTATGACGAACGATCCGAAAAGTGAAACAGACGAGCAAACGTCTGTTTCACTGACTTCTCAGGGTTAATACATTCAACACAATGTCGAATAAAACCAGAACATATTTTATTAAAATAACTGTTGTGTCCGATATTCCCCGCATGTATTTCAGCCGTCCGATATTCACTACAAAACTACGCATGTGTCCGATTGAACGGCGTTTTACTTCCTGCGTTTAGCCGTAAAAACGGAGGATAGCCAAACGCTAACACATTCTACTGAATACGTCATAATAGATAATTTAATCGATAAGAGCGTTCCATAACGTCTCGGACCAATTATGTTTCGTAAGAGTCCAATGTGGCCAAATAGATGTTCGATACAACCACGGTAAATCGAGATCTATTTTTTTGTGTGGAGCAAATCATAACCTTAAAAGCTATCTACAATGATGGAACGATATTTATAATTTATACATATAATTGGAAAATTTTAAGGGGGGGCGTGCGCCGGGTCCGCCCCCCCCCCCCTGGTACCGCCTATGGTTACATGTACAGTAGACCTTTCTAAATGTTCTATTTTGAGACTTCAACATTTATAACAGCAAAGCGAATAACTAACTAATGTTTGTTATTGCGGGTGGGAATCATACTTTATGATTAGTTTATCCATTTAAATATGTTGCTAGATTAAAGAGTTAATGGGCTCCAGGGAGGTCACTGTGTTGCTGCATTGGTTTGAGTTATTACATAAAGTGGAGTGTAACCTTTCAAAATGGCGGATGATGGTAAGATATATTTATTACAGAATTATTTTCTGATAAGTTGTTAAATGCAAATGCTGACATACTGTTATGATTTCGTATTGTATTGAGTTAAAATCATAAATGGTATTTACGCTGAAGTTCTTTTACTTTGTTCACATTATATTCAGTTAAGGCTACATTCTACTATAAATTATGATGTCTTTTTTTAATTTCAATATAAATTGTGTTGTAGAACGTCTATATTTTGCACTATTTATATCTACACAGTACAACAAGAGATGGTGGAATGTTTTGATGGTTCCAAGACTATAGCTGGTTGTGAAAAACTTGATGGCACAGGAAGCATGGGTGGGTTGGCAACACCTGAAAAGTCGGCGGGCCAGGTTAATATGGAAGCTGAATCAGTATTGGTTCCTGATGGAACAAGTATGCTGTTTTTTTTTATAACATTCCATTTAAATCTTTTGTATAATAAAGTAATACCAAGCCAATGTTTAGTTGCTTTATTTACTGAGTTTGTCACAGTCATAGAAAATAAGACTTCTGGATGAACAAGTCTGTCTTCTTACATAAATTATAGCTATCAAACTCTATTAAAAAGCCCTGCCACATAAAATTCATAAGTTGAGAAAGTCCAGAAAGCATTTTACCAGTGCAGAGCTTGCCAGTTTGTGCTTATTTCTGCAGTCATGAGTAGGGCAGTTTTAATTGAATTAATTATTTTTTTCTAAAATTTATTTATCCAATGCTAAAAATATGTGCTGTAACTATTGCTTGCCTCTATTTGCAATGCAATAATTGAGGTATACATGGATCTTCACATCATAAGCATGGTCATTTGCAGTAAGATTTACTTAACATACAGGTTTAATTTTTTTAACATATTGAGTGTGACATGTATTTGGCAGGTATGGATGTTCCA
The DNA here is from genome assembly GCF_026914265.1 of Mya arenaria. NCBI lineage: Eukaryota > Metazoa > Mollusca > Bivalvia > Myida > Myidae > Mya > Mya arenaria. The sequence goes on along the minus strand of NC_069129.1, from coordinate 71,693,697 downwards.
GAGCAGGTTATGAGAGTGGAGGGTAGCAGCTCAGATGTGGTGGAACCTCTGACACCAGCAACTGACAAAAGTCCATCTGAGTCGGGTATAAATTGTTCAAATTTATCTTTGTTTGCTCAGGCGTCCATCAGATTACCTACTTACAAGTTTAAGGATTCTGAGTCATTATCAAGGAGTCCAGCAGATTAAGATAAGTTCATAGTCAAACAGCAAGGACAAATATTTAAATTCAATTAACTAATGGGCAATGTTGAAGCAATATTTAACATTGTGTGAAGTTTAATAAGCCTGAATGAAAAATACCAATTATTATAAAAAAACATTTAATTTGCATGAACTAGTGGCCTGACCCAATGCGCTGGCCCAACATCTAGGACACGCAGACTATATTTAGTGTCAAATCCTGGTATTAAATTCATTATGAAAACAAGGTTGTCCAAGTGGAGATAGAGTTTGGACTTTTAATTGCCTCGGAGTTTGGCCTTTTAATTGCCTCATCTTTTTTCAAAGGAAACCAATAGGGTTAGTGACGAAGGGTTGGAATAAAGAAGATGTTCTGACTGCCTTGTTTAAGTTGTTTGATATTATTCATTGTGTATAGACTAAAAGTATATATATATATTAAGTTAATATCAGCATCTTTAGAATATTTATTTAAATCTCTTTTCAAACCAATTCATTTCACATAATGTGTGAGGTTTTCATTACTTTTAAAGTAATGAATACCTCACACATTATGTTACATGAATTGGCATGTCTGCTTTGTCAAAACACTCAATGCAAATATTAATGATCTATTTAGGTCGTGTGACCCCAGCCAGCCAGAGCGATCAATCAGCTTACCTGTCTAGCTCAGAGAAGAGCACAACAAGTCACAAGTCAAAGATCACTGACCCGCCTACTAGGCAGATAGAGTTTGATGCTGCGTCTACGTCATCAGGCTCTGTGAAAAACGAGGGTTCAAAGAAGGTTCCCCAGCGCCAGGGCCTGCAGTGTAGGAAGGGAGAGAAGATTGAGGCTATGGACTACCTGCATCAATGGTTAGAAAGAACACAACAGGCTGCTTTTAATTTTGACAATTAAAGATGACATTTTACTTCCAAGTTTTTATGTACATAACTACTATTAAGATTTACTGGTCATTCTTGAGTTGCGACCATAAGATAGTTACTTTTCTGATAATTTTCTCTAGGTTTCCTGCAAAAATACGGGCCGTGAATGAAGGGGATGCCAAGGTTCTTGTCCACTATGATGGCTGGAATCAGCGCTACGATGAGTGGATCACCATGAACTCTGACCGCATCAGACCGCTGATAAGGCATTCAAAGAGGAAGGAGAAGTCAAAAAGAGTCAAAACGGTAGGCTTGTGGTTACATTCTTGTTGAGTCTATTAGAGGTCATGATTTTATGTCGCTGACTAGTCTTTATCATCTTTATCTTCAACAGGGTATTTCATTGTTATTTGATTAAATAGACTGGTCAAAATTTGGAAGCAAGCCCTTTAGGGTAAAATGCTTTCTGGGTTTGCTCCCATTTCGAATTTGATAAAATAGGGATTGTTCAGAAATTTGATGCCAAGCACTAGTGTTAAAATCAGGGCTTGTACATGCAAAAGCCTTATTTCAGTGACAGTAAATGTTGTTTAAGTTTAGGTGAATTTCAGAAGTTTTTAGACCTCAGTCATAGTTGTTTTGAGAGCTATTATCTCTGTGAGTTGTATCACATAGCAGAATAAAATCTGGTTGTCTTTTTTTGTGATTTATAAAATGTGTTCTAATGGGTAGTGTAAAGCATGATCTCTGGATATGGTGTAACTCGGCTGTTGCATGCACATGTAACTTACAGCATGCAAAATCATTCGCAGTAGCAAAATCAATATTCTTCAGGTAAAGACATGTACTTACTCTGTGGCTCGGTATTTAATTTAATCTTCTTGTGTTGGGAGGTTATAAATTAACATTTCAGTACTAAAATCAGACATCATGTAGGGGCTTATCACTTGTAAGGAAGAATTTTGTTAACAATCAATTCTAATGTGTGCCTCGATAAGCAAATAAAATGCTTATCACATTTCTCTGATTCCCTGTCAAAAATCTTTATTTAAAAGAAGCTTTTCACAATATTACAAAAAACAACAGCATATGGTTCTAGATTTATTACAGTGAATTTTTTTTATGCGTATCCATTTTTTTGGTTGTTTCAAGTTAACTAACATATCCCAATTTTCCCCCCTTTTTTATTACCTTTGGACATTTTTTTCTTACTGTTAAATTTTTCACCTTTCTATTCATTTTCTATAGTGTTTTGCTTCGTTAAGATGCATTAATGTATAAATCGCTGTAGTTGGTGTAATTCCAGACCAACTGTTGCCAGTTTTAATCCAGATCAGATGGCAACGGTTTTAATTAAAACCAAATGGCGCAGGTTTTAATCTAGACAATAATTATTACATATTGATATGTTTTGTCTTATCATGTATATATGCATGAAAGTAATTGAAATGAAACCCTTTTTATCTCATCCTTGGTATTGTCAGAGGGTGGATGTTTGAATAGACTTAATCCTTGGCCATAATTCAATATGTGGTCAAGATATTCTACTGTAACTTGTTTCACTTGTTGACAGTGACAAAATATATACATAAACAGTAGGCCCATAACTCCGGCTAATTTTTGAGTTTTTCTCCTTGTTTTACATTTGCTCTGGGGGGCTCTTATGAAATCACCATATTATGTGAGCCTATAATGTAGCATGAATGATGGCATGTGTAGGTCAGTTAGCTGTATATAGTATTGGCACATGGGTATAGAACATGTTTCCCTGGTTTATTTTTTCATAGTTTCCTGTGTTCCTTCAGGACCATATGATTGGTGACCAGGTATACGCAAAATGGACTGACTGTAAAATGTACCCAGCAAAAATCACTAATATACTGCCCAGTGGTGAGTACAATGCTATTTTCTGTCAGCTGGTGTTAAAGAGATGGCAGTCAAACATGAGGAGTGTACCATATATTACAATTCTGTGCTGTAAAGTTAAAATTAATTTCTTGTCTATAAGGTAGGTTATTACCAGAAATATATTTCGAATATATTTCGAAGATGGTTGTATTTGCCTTTTAAAATAAAATACTTTATTTTTGCTTTCTTGGAAACAACAGTACTATACTCAACTTAAATCTGCAGGTTCATATGAGGTGATCTTCTATGACGGATTTAAGAAGCTGGTACAGCCCATTAATGTTCGCTCCATGCCGGGGGGAAGTAAGGTGGGTTCACTGCCTGATGATGAAATATTTATGGTAAAAGCTGTATCAGAATTATAAGTATTGATCATTAGCAGCCACAAAGGGGGCTTCTAGTAACTAAGCCTTGTTATATCAACATACCTCTCATACGTTCCCTTCATCGAACTGATATTCCAGAGTATTAGTGATATTTAATGATCTTTTTTTTTGAATTTGCAAATAAAACTTAAAATTGCATTTTATACAATAGACATCCTTTCCAACTGAAATTTATGATCTTACGATATTTGATGATAAAATGGCCTCTAATGGCTTAGTAGGATTCTTGTAACAATATGCAGATGATAATGATTACTCATTTAGAGGCCGGGGTGAAAGTGACAACATTTCATTTGCTGTTTTATTTAATTTCACTTGGAAACGCTGTTATATGCAAACAACACTCTTAGATTAACTTTAGTCAAAAATTTCAACCATCATTCATGTCCAAATTATTTCAAAGGGGAGGACTCTCATGGAAACTGGTGACACAAAATTAAAACACTCGACTGCAACATTGACACTCCCTTTCAGCCCTTATGATGGTAAATGAAAATATGCTAGAATTGTTTTTCTGATGCTTTATAATGTTGAGTCCAACTAATTGACATAATTTCTGCAGAGAGAGGACCAGGCAGACCCTGCATTGGCTGGTGGTGATATCAGTGTGGCTGGTTAGTACTGTTTAATTTTCATCTGTTCTGTACCACATACCATATCTGCAAATTATTTTACCTATTCTTAATTGCACTGAATACACAATTAGAAGTTAAGCTTCACTACATGTGCATGTATTCTTATTTGAAATGTAGATCATTGACAGTTTATGCTATTACCTTTCGTGTTCTCTCTATCAGGGATGAACTATTCTTGCATTGTCTTCAACTCAACTCTACATCAGCAAAAATCAAAGGTAAAGCCCCTAAATCCACACAATCATAACAATCCATGATTCAGGTGTCGGCAAGAGTGGTCCAGCCATCCTGCCTCCAAAAGCGTTCGTAGTGGAACAGGACCATAACCCATACAAGTGTCACTTTGAGGGTTGTAACAAGAGTTTCCGCAAGGCACACCTGCTAGACTACCACATCAAGTATTACCACATGACCGAGGGGGATCCACCTCTGCCACCTAAGAAGAAGCGGAGAAAGACTACAAGCACTTGTATGTACTTGGATTTTAAATTGTCTTAACTAGATCAGATTGATAAATATATTTTTTTAGTCAATAAAAAGACAAATAAGCTTGTGTAATGAATATTGCGGGCATGATATTTTTGATAACTTAAAAAATAATAACTATGGTTGCTGTTCACAGACACACTAGAAATACTGCCCTGACTTGAAATCTGTTCTCTAATTAGCTACAAAGCTCTTCCACATATTTCCTACTACTTTGTTTACTGAAATTGGTGACAGCTTGTATGGGAACATCTCAGATAATTATTTTACCCATTATTATATTGATTTAGGCGATAGGCAAAAATTACTTACAGTATGAAAAGGTATAATAACTCTCATATTTTCTCACGGAATACTATTGCAGAAATGGCACTTAAATTTTCAAATATTGCTGTACTGATGCCTCTATTATGGACATGTAGCTGCCGTTTCATGCCTCCTTTACAGACAAACAGGAATTGATTCATGCCTCTTTTCAAGACATATAAGCCATGAAAGGGGCTACTTTGACAGACATAGGGGCCATGAAAGGGGCACTTCATGCCTCTCATACAGACAAAAAAGGAACTTATTCATGGCTATTTTAGAGACATAGGGGCCATGAAAGGGGCCACATTTACAGACAATGAAAATGGCCATTTTTACAGACATGTTAAGACTGTTTCATACCTCTTTTATAGACAAATAGGGGCCATAAAAGGGGCCACTTCATGCCTCTCTTGCAGACATTTAAGGACTGTTTCATGGCTCTTCTACAGACATATAAGGGCCGTTATCATTGATTATTTTTCAAAACATTAGGTTCAACAGAGTCTGAACAGGGTACCAGTTGTTTTAAAAAGTCTGCTGTGAAGAAGAACCGTAACCTATCCACAGAGGGCGCGCTGTATCAACACACTGTGAAGCTGGAGGTCCCGGATGGGGCGGCACCCCCTACAACACAAGGTTTGTCATATATGTGTGTGCCCTGTTTGCTTTCTACTTGACCATTTACATGATGCCAAGTGACCATGAACAAACATATGCTAGTTTGGGGAATGTGGAAGCTAAAATAATAAATAAACAAGTTGTGTATGATCACAAAGACACTGTTTAAACAGAAAAAAGCTCTGCTTTGTTACCTACATTTCACAACAGTATACAAGAGTCTTCGCAAGGGGCCCAAATGCATGTTAGGCGACTGTAAATTAAATGCTAAATTTTCATCCCCGCTCGCCCCCACTCTTTTCTGATTTTCCTTAGATTTTATTAACTCAAATAAAAATGTTGAACTATAGTCTGTATTTGCCAATAGGTCCAGTACTATCCGGGAATAGCTCTTATGTAAACCTTCAGTGTCAATGTGGTAGGATTGTGTTCATGGTTCATCTAAAACATATAAACCTTGCGCAATAAGAAAGAGCACAAACACAGTGAAACAGTCATCGAAGAAAAATAAAAAATAAATGTCGCTCCCTGCCTCCATTTAACAAAAAAAATTGGATGGAAATTTGGCAATGAACTTATATTGGCCTTACCATTTAAAACACCCTTTATGGCAGCTGACTATGGGTGAAGTGATTTATTATGTAACAGATGACACAGGCACCATATAGGACGGTCCACACTGTCCAATATTAAAGAGTTAGGGGGCCGTTTCATTAAAGGTTGTAAGTACCGATATCGTAACTTTTTATCGCAACTTTGAGTTTTCCTCGTAAATGCGTTTCATTAAAGTTGTCGTAGCTAAAATATCGTAACTTTCGTGCGTAACTTTACGCGTGCTATGAAGTGCTCGTAACGTTGACGTAGCGTTCGTAAACATGGCTGCCATATACGGCATCCTTTACGGCCAGCGGAGAAATCCGGCTGAACGACTGTTTACCCACGTTTTACCATGGTCGGGTTGCGGGACCAAGAAGTCATCAGTCGATATCGACTGTCAAGGCCCATGATAAATGATTTGGTCCATTTAATAAGAGCGGACATCGACCCAAAGACCAACCGAGGAATGGGCATAGATGCAGAAACGAAGGTATGACCGTATGGAAAATATTTAGTACTTAATCAAATATATTGTTCAGAGATCCGCACGGGACGCACCTGTTGTTAAGGTTTTTGCTTTGAAAATATTTCCGTTATATCTTTGGGTTAATACAGTTACTAGTTACCCAGCTGTATCCGGTTGTCAAGTTTTGAGAAGAAACGCAGCTAAGGAGCAGCCGAATTAATGTTTTATTTCTAAAGCGTGTACATAATTCATCATTTGTATTTGATTTGACAAGTGATGAAGTGTGTAGGACGACAATCTTCAATAGATACCAACAAGGATTATACTGTTAACACTTAGAAATTAGTGTTTCGGATATGGATAACAATTCGGACATTATGATGATCTTTCTGCTGAATCCGTATGTAGTTAAATCAAATTAATTCAGCCGATACAGAAGCGTTTGTGTGTATGTGACACCAACATAATTGATCATTCAGCGCAACCCTTTAAGTGGGTCTTCCTCACAGTACCCTTTCAAATGAGTATCTATTTTAAATGTATCCTTAAATAATTACAAATGATATGCTGATGACTGGCGTCCACTATTAACACATAAATTGTCAATATCGTTCATTTTGTGTCAATACAGGTCTTACTGACATTGAGGTACCTGGCTTAAGGAGACTTTTTTTCTGAAGTTGGAGATATCCATGGTGTGTCCAAGTCGTCAATGTCCAGACACTTGCATGACGTGGTGCTGGCGATTAACAACAGGGTTGATAACATAAGGTTTGCAGGAGGTTGTTCAGTCACAGTTCAAATGTACATGTACTAAGAAAACCAGATGTTCTTGTTACAAAATTATATGTTAAATAATATAGCTAATTTTAAATTATGACAACTTTGAAGTATGTCCCAAAAGTAACCATTCATTATTAATTGTTCTCTTGATTGTGTGCATGCTTAAAATCTAAAATATTTGAGGAAAGGAATCACGCAATCAACAATTTTATTAGTGTTTTAACATTCAGATTCCCAGAAATAGATGTAGAAAGAAGGAGCACAGCAACAGCATTTTACAGGCTTAGCCGAATCCCTAGGGTGCTTGGTGCTATTGATTGCACGTTGATACCAATTACTACCCCAACTACCCACGAGGCATCCTATGTGTGTCGGAAGGGTTACCACGCCTTAAATGTTCAAGCAGTGGTGGACACTAAGTTGAGGTATGCATTAAGAAATGGTCTCATTTTTAACTGAATTCTTTATTTATATTGTATATTGCTATTAAATATAGCCAATAATAAGTAATGAACAATTTGTCCACAATTTTTTAAAACTAACGTTATTGCACTTTGATCTGAGCAGTTTCATTGATGCTGTGGCGCGGTGGCCTGGCGCAACCAATGATGCTTATCGTGCTACCGAGAATCAAGACGCACGAAGTTTTAACCGTTTATTCATACGTATGATGATGATGTTGGTAAAAAGCTGAAAGTATACAAAACACATGTATAAGACTAGTTATTACATGTTAAGATGTTTGGTCCAGAATATGTTTGAGGGTATAAGCTTTGTTTAAAAACACCGAATACGTTCTGGGAATCTTACTAAACCAGCATACTCCGGAGGAATGTTCCTCGTAAAAAAACTAATGGTTGCCAAATAAACAACAAATCACTTAAAGCAAACCGCTCAACCATAAGCTAGACCAACAGATCAAAATAAGTCTTCCACATTACTATTCACTAAATGTATATAAAAACTAGTTACATTGTAATAAGATGGTGCATCTTAACTTAAATTGCAAAAATGTAACAACCTTAATATAACCAAGAGTACGAGTATGAAGCTATTGGTTACGAATAACATATGACATTCGTTAAAATACTACTTAAAGTTTGTAAACAAGACAAAAACTAGAAGATATCAATCTATACAAGTTCCATACTTATGGCAATATAAGAAACTTACACTATGAGGGGCTCAAGGACTAGATATTTGGTTTAGATGTGCGGAGCGCACACAGCATACGTTGGAACAACGACGTAACCCCGTCAGAACGTGAAAAAATACCAAAGTCAAATTAACAACTAACGACGTCTAAACACATAAAAAATACATAACAATTTCAAAAACCATCGAACTATATGCAAGTTCCAAAACACTCCCCGTCTGGTATGCCTATGCCACTTTTAATTACATTTAAAAAAATCATCAAAAGAAAAATGGTCTCAAGTCGCTTTAACCAAGTTCCACAAAATTGTATTATTGAATGTTTAGAAATTATCAGTACATGTTACAAAATAACTTCTACACTTATAAACTGTACACAATGAACTTTAAATAAAACTGTTATTTGCATACAAGTATTACAGAAAAGAATACTTGATATTAAAGGAATAAATTCACATGTTCAAAAATGTTCTGTACAAAGCAAAAGACTTCAAGACATTCTAGTTACTAATGTACACACAAATGTATCAAAAATCAAAACAAATAAATTAAAATATCATGGTATTTAAGAACATATTGATATCAATGAATCACAAACATATTATTATTATTATATTTTTTCATAATTGTGAAACAATCTAAGTTTTAAGAAAGCACACAAAATAAGTTTCAATGTTTCTTAAAATCAATGAAATAAGTCTATACATAAATCATGTTCAAAATAAGATTCAATTGTTATAATACTTCAGTAATATGCATTACTGCTCATCATTACATACATTTTATAAGCTTAAGCCAAAGTCACAGGTAGATGTAGATAAATGGAACACATTTAGGTGAAACCTCAGTTTGTTCATGTATTATTCACATCTGGAACTGATGATTATTGTGTATGACCCCTTCCGCTGTCGGCGCTGGGAGGCCGATGGTGGGGTTCATTTTTCACTGGTAAGAAACTTCACTTTCCTTTCTTAGAAACACTATTATTTCAACCGAACACTCTAGCAATCTCTAGAAATATAGCAAATATTTACACTGATGTTAACAACAAATTACGCCTTATCACTAATAATCTCACTCTACAAGAAGAACCAGCTCAGTAACTGGTCGCACATAATTCACACACTTTCCGTTCTTCACAATACGCACTTCAAGCAAACGCACTTTGTCGTCCGATTCACTCGCGAAAGCTCTAATGATAATCCCTATAGGTCAATGGTTGCGGTGTTCCTCAACTTCCTTTACTAGTACAAGATCGCCTACTCTTCCTGTTCAGTGGACCACTTCTTATGAGCTTGAAGTGTTTGAAGATAACCATTCCTCCACTGCTTCCAGAAAGTGTTTGATAAAACTTGCACATGTCTCCACTGGGACTTATAAATGTCCTTAATGTTGATGGATGTATTCAAGCCTGATAACGGTTCTTATTTCTGTGTAAGAAGCATTCCAGGAGACAAGATATAAGGGTGTTCTTGATCATATGTAATTGGTGTAATGGGGCGAGAGTTAATGATTGCTGAAACCTCACACATTAATGTACAAAGCACCTCATGTGTCAAATTTTGAGTGTGAGTCTTGAGTAGCATTGCATCTAGAATCCTTCTTGCTGATTCAATAAGCCTCTCCGAAACACCACCCATGTGCGATGCATGTGGGGGATTGAATTTCCAGACAATCTTCGAGTCTTGTAGGTGTGTCTTCACTGGCCGTCTTCTACGCAGATGCCTTTTGCTTGTATGTCCTCAAGAGCTCCAACGAAATTTGTTCCCCGATCCGAGCGGAATTCCTTGACAGGGCCTCGTATGACATGGAATCGTCTTAAAACGTTTATGAAGGCAGAACTACTCATATCTTCTATGACTTCGATATGAACTGCCTTCGTGCCATGACATGTGAAATGTACGGCCCATCTTTTGCTCTCTGCAAGTCCGCCTCTCGTCTTACGTGCCACAATGTTCCATGGCCCAAACACATCTACGCCAACTACAGTGAAAGGAGCCCCTGGGAATACTCTGTCCGAAGGTAGGTCAGCCATTCTTTGCCCTTGGAATTTCCCTCTTAGTTTTCTGCAGACAACACATTTATGAATTACACTTGAGACAAGTCTCTTTGCTCCAATGACCCAGAAACCGTTGTTTCTTAATGTAGCTTCTGTAATGAGCCTTCCTTGATGCTGGGCTTTTTCGTGAAAATATCTCACTAGCAATGAGGCTACATATGACTTTTTTGAAATCTCTGCTTTACTTATGCGCCCTCCAACTCGAAGAAAACCATGCTCATCTATGAACGGGCTCAGGGAAGAAATACTACTGCCTGCTGGTATGGGTTTATTTCTAGAAAGCAGTTTCATTTCTGTGCCATACACATCCTTCTGTGTGGTGCTGATCAGAAAATTTTCTGTGAGTCTGATCAAGGTAACACCGTTCATTGGAGTGTTGTCGTCACTTTTGAGCGAGATGCATACCCTTTTCAAGACAGTAAGGGCTCTTATCAATGACTGCCATGTAGAGAATTTCTCAAACCTAGATGATATGTTTTCCGTTTCAACAGTTTTCTTCACATTGATCTCTGGTCGGATCTCGCAGTCTTCACCTGGGTTCAACAGGTTAAAGGTCTCACTGGAACTCTGAATATCTGGTATTGTCTGACCAAGGTAACATCGTTCATTGGAGTGTTGTCGTCACTTTTGAGCGAGATGCATACCCTTTTCAAGACAGTAAGGGCTCTTATCAATGACTGCCATGTAGAGAATTTCTCAAACCTAGATGATATGTTTTCCGTTTCAACAGTTTTCTTCACATTGATCTCTGGTCGGATCTCGCAGTCTTCACCTGGGTTCAACAGGTTAAAGGTCTCACTGGAACTCTGAATATCTGGTATTGTCTGACCAAGGTAACATCGTTCATTGGAGTGTTGTCGTCACTTTTGAGCGAGATGCATACCCTTTTCAAGACAGTAAGGGCTCTTATCAATGACTGCCATGTAGAGAATTTCTCAAACCTAGATGATATGTTTTCCGTTTCAACAGTTTTCTTCACATTGATCTCTGGTCGGATCTCGCAGTCTTCACCTGGGTTCAACAGGTTAAAGGTCTCACTGGAACTCTGAATATCTGGTATTGTCTGACCATGCTCTGAAGATAGACCTCCTTTAATCCAAATACTGTTGCTAATGTCTGGCAAAATGAATGCACACCTGGTGGCTATGTCAGCAGGGTTTTCGTCGGTATGAATATATCTCCATTGTATAAGTGTATATATGTTCAGAATTGGTTCCACTCGATTACTGACATACGTGTAGAATCTTCGTATCTTGTTGCATATGTAACCTAAGACAACTTTGCTGTCAGTGAAGAAGGTCATTGCATCCAAAGGAATGTCTAATTGAATTGAGATAGTTTCTGCAATTTCTGTAGCTAACACAGCAGCACATAATTCTAGCCTTGGAATGCTGTGTCCCTTCGAAGGAGCCAGTTTTGCTTTTCCAAGCAAGAAACCTGATGATGAATGTCCATCGACGTGTGATAAGTTCAGATACGATACAGCCGCAAGTAAATGCTCGAGGTATAACTATGGTCTCCAAATTCTGAAGACTTTCTCTCCATTCTTGCCATTTTATTTGATGATCAGAGGGTAATGGGGCATCCTAATCTACACCTTGCGGTGTTGCTTCACGTAACAGTATCTTCCCAGTAATGGTTATCGGGGGAATGAATCCAAGCGGGTCGTAGATGCAATTCAACATTGAAAGTACCCCTCTCCAAGTGAATGGTTTGTTTTCAACTTCAACATTGAAAATGAAACAGTCATTTTTTAGGTCCCAAGCAACTCCAAGGCTTCTTTGAGTTGGTAAGATGTCTGTTCTAAAATCGAGAGACTTCAGATCACCTCCTAAGTCTTCAGTAGGAAAGGCTTTCAATACTTCTAAGCTATTTGAAGCAACTTTGTGAAGTCGAATCTTTCCCCTTTCTCTCAATGCAGTTTGGGTTGTTTTCATAAGCTCTATAGCTTGATCAGCTTTTGGTTTGGATGTCAGGGCATCATCCACGTAGAAATTTCTGTTAACAAAGTTTTGTACCTCTTTGTCTGCATTCTGAACATACTTCCGTAACCCATATGTTGCGACCGCCGGAGACGCACAATTGCCGAAAACATGCACGCACATTCTGTACTCTATCAGATCTTCTTCTGTATCATTGTTCCTGTACCAGAAGAACCTAAGAAAATCTCGATGTTTTGGCAATACCCTAAATCTGTAGAACATCTGTTCTACATCTGCAGGAACAGCAACTTCGTCCTTGCGAAATCGCATCAGAATCCCTAGTAAGCTGTTTATCATGTCTGGACCAGACATTAAAACATTGTTTAAGGAAATCCCTTGGTACACAGCAGAAGAGTCAAAGACGCCTCTGAGTTGTCCAGGCTTCTTCGGGTGGTAAACTCCGAAAAGAGGTAAGTACAAACACTCACTCCCTGCTCATGAAGTTTAAAAAATGTTCTCGTTTTAAAGCTTCTTTTTTCAGACTAGAATCTAAAATTTGAGCTCTTCGCCATGCCTGTGTTTTGTTATTCAGCAGTTGCTGCCTATCAGCTTTGAATGGAAGTGGCGCTGACCACACTCCATCAGATTCTAATCTCATCTCTTATTCCATTAGTTGTAAAAATTGCTTGTCTTCAATGGAAGACCCAACCTGATTATCATTCACGGTTCGCATAAACACCGAGTCTCCTTTAAAACACTCCTTGAGATTCAAATTGTATTGACAAGGCTGTATGTATGTTGTGTGTCCATCAGCTTTCACGTAGGTCTTATTTACAGATACTAAGTCTGGCACATGCATTTTACCTGAACAGGTTTCTCCAACTATCACCCAACCAAGGGGTAGCTTTTGTGCGAAGGGCATGCCTTTACTGCCAGTCACTTGTTCCTGGATGTGATGAATCTCTGGCAGATCTCTACCGATTAAAAGCTCTATCTTGCTATCACAAATTTGTGGGATCTTGTCGACTAGGTGACTCAGATGCTCATAAGCCTTTGCAACTTCTGGGGTAGGAATTTCAGATATTTCGTTTGGAATATCATCGCATTCAGTAACAAGGAGTAACTGAATGTCGGTTGAACCGTCTACAGATCGAACACAAAAATTTCCGATCGTCGCCCATACTTTGTGGTGCGCCCAGAACACAAAGACAATATTCAACTGATCAAACAGTTCTCGAGGAGCTAATGTCTTATTACTTTGATCGTCAATTATGGCATATACTCTCACAGATTTGTGCATTTGACCTGATGGGTACACATCAACTAATAATGTCTTGCTACATGATTTGCCTATAAACTTCTCCACACAGAGTTGTACACTTTGAGGTTACTTCGGGTTTTGCAGTGGGCATCTCCCCGCCATAGACTTTCACACCAGTTGAGTTTTGTTTCTCTATGTGCATTGCAGAAGCATGTCCTAAACCACAGTATGAGCACTTGATTGTCTGTTTACTGTCGCGTGCAACATGTTTGTTTGACTCACAGCACTTGAAACAAATGTTCTTTTCTCGCAAAAACCTTTTCCTTTCTTCAAATGATTTCCGCGGAATGTTCTACACTTGTCGAGGGAGTGCTGTGAATTGTGTATTGGACATCTATTCAAAGTTCCATTTCCATTTTGCTTTGCACTTTGTTCAGTGTCAACTTGTTGCTTTCTGCTAAACACTGTGTGAATTTTCGATTTCTGCGGAGCTTTATCATACTGGAATGCAGGGTCATTTTTGGTTGTACAATTTTTTCTGATGAAAGCTACCAAGAAATGAAATGGCCTATATGCAACACCATGTTCACTTTTGTATTTCGAAGCACGATTTGTCCATTTCTCCTGAATCCCATATGGCAATTTTCTAATAACAATGTTCACACCGGACGATGAGTCAAAATATGACAATAAAGTTGTATATCTTGGATCAGATTTCATTGCTTCTATTTCACACAACAAATCTAACAGTTCATACAGCTGTACCACATTTCTATTGTTAATATTTGGGAAATTGTCTAGTTTTCGTTTTAAAACTGCTTCGACCATTTCTGCTCTGCCAAACCTTTCTTCTAAACGTGTCCAGATCTGTAGCTTTGCATTTGTAGGATCATGCGTATTGGCTGCTCTGATTCGATTTGCAAATTTTCTAGACTCTGGTCCCAGGTACTTGACTAACAAGTCTATCTCTTCCATGGGAGTCAAGCTCAATGTTTCACTAATACTTCTGAAACTCAATTTCCAAGCAGCAAAGTTTTCTGGCTTTTCATTAAACTATGTGAATCTTGACAATTGCAGATCCTTCTTTAAAGAAATTGCGAAAATCCATTGAGCATTGAATTTGCACTGGGCTCAAAGGTTGGATCATAAGGGTCAAGAACAGTATTTTCCACATATTGTTTAGTAAATTCTTTTCCGTCAAAGACCTGTAAACTTAACTTTTCATTTATTATTTCATCCTCATCGTCTTACTCTGCTTGCACAGCTTCTTGCTCCATTTTAATGATTTGTAAGGCATTATCAAGGTCTGATTCTTTTCGCTCAGTAAATGCTTTTAGTTTGCTCATTTCTTCTTTCATCTCCGCTTTTTCTCGTAATATTTCCACCTCCTTTCTTTTGAATTCTAAGTTAGCTCTTTTTATTTTCCTTCTCACTGAGCTCTTGTCTGATCTAGATCCGCTTACACTTTCAAGTGCTTCTAGTCTTGAGTCACGCAGGTTTTTCATTTCAGTATCTACTAGTTGCCTACGCCGAGTGAAATATTCACTGTTCTTAGATAATTCCTCCAGAGCCTCTGAGGTATGGGTATGATTTAGGAATTCAGCATTAATGTCATTTTTATCTTTGTAAGCTTGAAATCTTTGTGTTAAATTGCTCTCAAATAGTCTGCACTGCTTATTTCTTGGTTGCTCACATTTTTGAATGTCCAATATGATTAGCTCTGTGTCATTCCATACCTTTTCTAAACTGTTCGCAGTTTTCGTCTCTTATCTTCATACAGTTCTGAACCCGGCTGGGTTAGTGTCCTTTCACGCTTCTCTCGTACTGTCTCATCCGATGGAGGATCTCCATCTTTGGATTCTTCCGCTTTGGACGCCATGTACGTTATAGTCTTTTTACTGTCGTGCTACCGAGAATCAAGACGCACGAAGTTTTAACCGTTTATTCATACGTATGATGATGATGTTGGTAAAAAGCTGAAAGTATACAAAACACATGTATAAGACTAGTTATTACATGTTAAGATGTTTGGTCCAGAATATGTTTGAGGGTATAAGCTTTGTTTAAAAACACCGAATACGTTTTGGGAATCTTACTAAACCAGCATACTCCGGAGGAATGTTCCTCGTTAAACAACTAATGGTTGCCAAATAAACAACAAATCACTTAAAGCAAACCGCTCAACCATAAGCTAGACCAACAGATCAAAATAAGTCTTCCACATTACTATTCACTAAATGTATATAAAAACTAGTTACATTGTAATTAGATGGTAAATCTTAACTTAAATTGCAAAAATGTAACAACCTTAAAATAACCAAGAGTACGAGTACGAAGCTATTGGTTACGAATAACATAATCGCGAAAATATATGACATTCGTTAAAATACTACTTAAAGTTTGTAAACAAGACAAAAACTAGAAGATATCAATCTATACAAGTTCCATACTTATGGCAATATAAGAAACTTACACTATGAGGGGCTCAAGGACTAGATATTAGGTTTAGATGTGCGGAGCGCACACAGCATACGTTGGAACAACGACATAACCCCGTCAAAACGTGAAAAATACCAAAGTCAAATTAACAACTAACGACGTCTAAACACATAAAAAATACATAACAATTTCAAAAACCATGGAACTATATGAAAGTTCCAAAACAATGCTAGTATCTTTGAGATGTCTGGCTTGAAGGTATTGTCAGTTTAAGTTTAATATGAATTGCTTTGTTTGATAATGTTTTGTCCATGTATTTCCCATTGTATTCTAAAAATGTAAGAAATTGTTATGATATCCTTATTTCTGTTTTTATAGCATTTGGTCTCTAGGGTTCATTATTTGTGTATTCAGAAGTGTTCTTTGGATATAACTGGAAGCATTACAGACTTAGGAGTTTACCCTGCATCACTTGAATGATTAGTCTTATAATTGTCAATAAAAGATGAAACAAATGGTCTCTGTATTGTGTTAAATGATCTTTACTGTATTATTAAAATCTTTTCTAGGATTATCTGGAGGCAAATGCTGTTGGTGAATTGCTGGGTGATTCGGGTTATGCTTTACGAAATTATCTGTTAACACCAATCCTAAGACCCACTGCCAACGCACAAGTGGCATACAATGATGCCCATGCCAGGGGCCGTGTAGTTGTTGAGAGGGCATTTTGCGTGCAGAAGTCACGCTTTAGGTCAGTATAAACTACATCTCTCATTTCTATGCACCCACATTGTAATCATGTTATTAATATTCTGTAATTCTTAATGCAATATTGCAGAATTTTCACTATTAATACTGTATTAATTCGATGCACTCCTTTTCACATACAATTGCAATAAAGGTTTATTGTGTTTACCCAGTCTTTGTCAACAGTGTCATACTAAATGTTCTCGAAACTTATTCAGCTATGAGCATGCAACTTACAACAATAAAAATGCTTGTTTTAAAAGGAAGTGCTCAATGTAATGGTCAAAAGTTACTCAAAACTATTACAAACTTTTCCTGTACAAAGCCCAAATGTTAGTTTATCAAATATCAAGCATAATTGCTATTCATGTCAATAACTTTCAGATGCTTGCACAGATCTGGAGGCTGTCTAATGTTTTCACCTGCCAAATGTCAGCAAATTGTCATTTGCTGCATGAAATTGCGTAATTTATGCATTGACAATGGACTGGATTTCAATGAACAAGTTATTCCAGATGATCAACCAGATACCTTTCAACCAGTGGCTCAAGTTGGACTTGTTCACCACCAAACGTGCAGAAATGCAGTTGTGCAGTCTTTTACCTGATCTATGAAGCATGAACAAAATTGATTGTGGTATTGTGACAGTGCTGGTGTATTAATAGCAGATTTCACGATTTCATGTGCAAACAAATTTTGCCATTGTACAAACGGTTACTATATTTAAATTAGGCAATGTGCACATCATCTTAGGTTTAATGATTTTTAAAATATTTACTAGTTTTAAGTAGGGGATATAGTAATGTTATACATATAGATAGAGACCACTTATATTAACTATAATTTAACTGTGAGCAGTTTTATTTATTATTTTCCAATGTTGATTTTGGTACCAATCTTTAACCATGGCCTAGCTTGAATATTTCTTTGAAATTGACTTCAGGCCCCAATATCACAAAAATACTTAAGTCAAATATCAAACTCAGTCTCAACTCATTCTACCACATAACATAAGATTTATTTGTTTAACAAAACATGTTCGATTTTGCATCATACTATATTTTCATTGTTAAAACGAGTTAAGATTGAGATTGAGATTTGACTTAGTATTTCTGTGATATTGGAGCCAGACTTCATATATGGATATAAATGTAAGTGTGTAAAACATTATTCCCGGTGAAGTATCACCTATTTATTTTCCTCATACTCATTTTTTTGTCTTGAGCATGACTTTGTGTCTTTAAGGCAGTGACTTCATAAACAAATAAATCAAAATAGGGAGAAGTGCTGTGTACAGAAACCATAACTCAAGTTGCATTTTATAGTTATTGCCAATTGCTTTTTAAAAGCTTTTTGTTGAATTGCTATATATTCATGCCATTTAATTCGGGATTTGGCATTGTTGAATTTACAGAATTGACAAGTGTTTTTGTTAACGATGAAGCACTCATTCCATATGTTGTATTTGTTATGATTTGTATCAGTAAGTATAATGACGGTTAATGAGTGATTTAAGATAATATCTCATTTTTTAACCATGTTTTCACATAGTAAACTATCATAATTAAAGGAAGTCTGTGTTAACCATTACTCAATTTTTGTATTAACTTCATCGATATCTCACATACATTTTTACACATAAACTGATAGTACACAAATAGGAAGGAACCAAAACTGTTCTGTTATAAAATTCGAGCTACAAAATGGCAAATTGAAGCCTGATAAATATGATTAATAATTAAAACAACACAGCATTGGTACTAACAAGGAATTACCAATGTACTGGAATTACAATATTACTTTAACAACATAATTTAAGACATTTGCTATAGGTACATGTATGCAGTTTTAGGAACATGTTTCAATTGAATAACAACTCAACTTTGAATTCTTTTAAATGATAACAAAAAGTATGAAGGTCCAAATCGGTGGATTATGAGAAAATACACATAAAGACAATTTTACAAAGAACAAAACAAAATAGAAATGGCTTGTGGTATGTTATGTGATAACTATTGATTGTCACATAAAGCAAACACAAAAGTTCATTTATATGGAAGCTTTTAATATCTTACTATGAAAGTTCATACTTGAAAGACATACCATGTGTCCTGACATGCACACTTATGGAGCAAACTGTACATATTACAACCTTAAGAAAAACATGTTTATAATGTCCAATAGTAGATATGTATGCTTTGTAACAAACATTTAAGTGTGAATGAGTATATACAAAAAAGATTGGATAATTATTTGTTTTATCACTCTGGGGATGGACTAATTTTGATATATGAATTTCCAACAATATTTGAAGATAATATTAACAAACATACTTTGTTTTACAGCCTTGACACTTATATCATCTGAGAATAATGACAGTTTCATATAATATAAATTTTAGAAGCATTAACATTTTCAGATTAACATACACATAAGAAACTCTGACACATGGAATCATTAGTTACAACCTAAGCAAAAAATCTTTGGATTGTTTCATTATCATTTTTAGCATTTCTAATGGTATTTCTCACATTTCGCAACTAATTCTGATTTTTTTGAACATATGAAATAGTGCGATGTATACTTTTGCTGGCTGTCTTGTGTCACTGGTTTCAAATATTTATGCAAAAATTGGCTCAATCCAGAAAAAAGGAATATCTTTGAGAGAGCAGCTTTAAGCTCTCATAAAAAAAGTATAAACAAAAACCAATATTGAATACATACAGTAAGTGTTATTGTTCAATAGATTCCTTATGTTACTCATATAGGATATGAAAAGAAAGAGAAAATACATACATTTCTCTAAAGTTTAACAATATCACCAAGATCCATATAACATTTATTATATTTTTTTAATTCCATTTTAATTTATATCAATACTAATCTACCTTTAGAAGTGTGTATATATATAGATATATATATATATATATATATATATATATATATATATATATATATATATATATATATATATATATATATATATCATTCCTGTATGATAAAGAGTGTATGAAATTTTAGAATATTTAATTTGTAAAAATAAATAAATGTCCAAAAGTTGATTATTTGTTTATTATGTGTATCATAGAGTACTAGAACACATTTTTTATGAATCTCAGTCCAAGAGATCAGCCTAGGGACCAACTAGCTGGAATCAGGTAGCTTCACTGGCCTCAAATACTGTCCAAATACCAAGTAACTGTGTTATAGAGCGTATTAATACTATTTCAAATTAATGTAAAACTATAGGCAACCAAAATTGTTTAAGTATATGTACCCAATGGAGGGAAACTTTGAATTTGCTAAATGGCATATACATATTAAAAAACTTTGTATTTATCTTATTTGAGAAACGATTATACTTCACTGAAGAAATCAGAAACTGTCTGTTTTTCCTTCAGCTCAAGCTCAACCTGCTTTAACCGGACTAATTCAGCTAGATGACCAGATATTTCTTTTAAAGTTTGGTTTGTCTCCATCTGCTGTTCCAACAGCAATGCAGTAATATCACACTTTTCTGAAAAATAATCAAATGAAAAAAACTTTAAAACAAAATTTAATGCATGAACACAAGTTTTACTATTCACATGTTTTACTATGTTTTACTTTTCAAAGGTTATGTTTAAGTGTCAGTTGATGCGGTTGATGCCAGCTCATGATCATCAGTGGAATTATATCAAGAGGGCACTTCCGCTAAAATTCCAACACTCCTTATAATTATGTCTATTTTGCACAATATTTCTCCTAACCTCATTAAATATGTGTCCGCAGTTTGAATTCAAATAATCTGATGCTTTGTTACTTACTTTCTTTCCTCTCCAAGACTTTCTCTGACCGTGAGCTTGAGCTGGATGCGTTTATCATTGCTGGTTCAGATGTTTGACCCTGTTTTGGTGAAGTCATGCATGCTAAAATTGGAAATGTATATGCTTGTAAGCAATTTCTGTATGTATACAGCAATAAAAAGGATGGCATTATAGACCTAGTTTAGACCTTATATAAGTGCCCCCCCCCAAAAAAAAAAAACAACAAAAAAAACCAAAAAAAAACAACAACACACACACAAAAAAACAATATGTATTTTGACACCACTTCAGTTAATTGATCTTAATCTTATTGCCTAAATGTCTTATCAGATATCAAATCTGAGTATCCTGCTGTGCACTTTGGGGTGTTTCATTATAATAAATGGACCCTAAATGACCCTGGGCCAATAAACGAATACACAGGATATTTGCCCAAGCATTTGCTATATGTATGCATTGAAAATTCTACTTTATGTCAGTAGAGATCAAATCAACCTTTCATGACAATAACTGAGCATCCATAAGCGAACCAGGTTGGCTTTACATTAAAAATGGATCTTACCTACATCACCTTCAAGTTGACGAGTCAATGTCTCGGTCTTCTCTGAAAATAAAAGTTATTGTGAAATTGAGAAGCTTCAACCAGATACAGTACTTTTTAAATAACAACAACTTCTATCCTTTAAGTATGTAAATTATTACCAGTAAAAGGTGCGGTATACTTACAAAATAAAGTATGAAACAGAATTAATTATTTTGCATGCATAGTTATCTATAATATAAATACACGTACACCGCTTACATGCACAACAGTCATGGTGAGTTTGCACCAAACATGTTTTCAGTAAATTGTAGACATTTAATGTAATTACCTTCTGTTATAGCTTTCTTAGGCTCGGAAGCTGAAAAACAAAGAAAGATGTATGTT
This sequence comes from Mya arenaria, assembly GCF_026914265.1. Lineage (NCBI taxonomy): Eukaryota > Metazoa > Mollusca > Bivalvia > Myida > Myidae > Mya > Mya arenaria. The sequence goes on along the minus strand of NC_069129.1, from coordinate 71,672,140 downwards.
TAATATATAAGAGTCAACAAATACAATAACAGGTCAGATTGAATATTGTTCAAATATAACTGGAATTCCATACTTCGTAGAATCTTGGGGCCTGGGTTTAAAAATGTAAATTAACAATCTCATTATTTTCTTCTTCAAAGTCCAGCTAAGCCTACATGTAGAAATGCTCAAACACACTTGTGTCTTACCAAATGTATCAACACCTCCAGAAATTCCCTCTACCATCTCATCTGGGATGACGCTGATAATCTGTAAGTTTAATATACATAAGCGGTGATATCAATTATACATAATAATCATTTCCAAAGGTAAATGCTAGCCTATCCTTTCTATAAATGTACATAAACAAGTGAAAACATGTATAATTGCCATTATATTAGCTACTGTGGCCTGATTTTGTTCATTCTTAAAGTCGACTTTTTCCCAATTTGCAAGGCACAGGCAATGAAAATAATTCCAGAAAAACAACACTGTTTTGTAATCAATACCTGTATATGTTTTTTTCCAGTAATGTGCATAAAGCATCACTATTTACTTCAAACCAGTTGCCATGTCAATTGAGAAAATCTTAACACAAGAATAACAAAATACCTGTTCCTCTTAGGCAGAAAGCTCTGGTGGGGCTGGTCCTCCACCAGTCCCTGCCGCCATTCTCCTTCTTTTCATCTCTTTCTTTTTGGCCATGGACTGATCATAGAAACAAAATATGTTAAAAATATCATATTCAAGAACTATATTGAGCCACTCACTATATTATTTTATTATATATTGTACATATTAGTGGCATATATTTCATTCTTAAAATGTATTTTTCAATTTTTTCTACCATTTGTATGCATACCTTCAAATCCGTCCATTTCTTTTTTTACTTGCTCCAATGAGCGGCTGTGACCAACAGCACATACACTAAAATGCAGAGGATATTATAAGCAATGTTTCACGTGACAAGTTTGAATTATAGATATATAAGAAATGTGATAATCGTATATATAATGAGTTGTTGTTTTTAATTTTAACTAACAATCCAATATAAAAAGAATCTCACTTCTCCACAATTGATCTCCATATTGCGGCCTTATCATAATTAGTAACCGCTTGGGAGAAACTCCCAAACAGTACCTTATGACTGTTTACACAGTTAGCCACAATAGTTGCCTTGATCGTTGGTCCAATTTATTGATCGCTTCTTGTTGACACTCATGTCTAAATATAAAACAATATATTAAAATTGATTATCAATGATGTTACAAATTAAATTCAACTTCTTGCCATATAATTGTAGATCTAGCACAATGTGACTGGCTGCAATATACTAGTCTTTTGTTTTCCTTGATAGAAAATGATGCATCATTATCACATCGACACACAAAACTTTCAGTGACATCATAATTCTTTAAACAAATGTATAAGTATTATGGAAGAAACTACAAATTATGATTATGGCAGCCTATATATAGGTGAATTGGAGTCTGAAATGTAAGTAAAAATTATTCCTTTATATAGATGTTATTGAACAGGAGCAACAAGTAACATAAACATTTAAACGAACATATGTGTGAAAAGTACAGACATGTTTTGTTTTTTCCCATGCACACATAACAAAGACAGGCCAAGAGGCAGGATAAATAAGTGGGGTGAATCAATCAATCGAAGTCATTGATTACTTAGCAACCCCATCCCCAATCATGTGAGCCATTGCATGCGACATTCTGCCAAATGCATTCAGTATTAAGCTGACATGACCATGGATACTATAACAGTCATGCTTTGCTTATTGAAATAATTGTAATTCAAATATAATTTTGATTCATTCTTCCTTTTAAAAATAAACTGAAAGTGAAACTGAAAGTTGGGATACTTACTGGTCCAAAGTTCAGCAGACGACGAACCGGAAGTAAACAAATGCGCAGTCAACAAGTTTACTTCTATTTTACCCGAAAGAAAATAGAAAAGTTACGATCGCACCTTGCGTTCCGCTTTCTGAAACGGTCGCAAGTATTTTCGTAACCTTCCGAGTTACGATATCGTAAAAGTTACGACATTATGTTTTAATGAAAGGTTGGAAATGTAATAAAATATCTGAAAAGAATACTGATACACAACAAGGGAGATAACGTTAGTGAATATGATTTTATATGCCCTGCTTACAATATTCTTTTAAAGACACAAGGTCGATTACAAATAGATTGATTACGATACTTACGTTATACTATTTACCTAAAGTAAATATGCTATATAATTGCCGCATTTATGTATATGAATAACATTCAACTTGATAAAAAAGTCATACGTTGTTCCTATATTTATTATAAATCTGGTTTCTATATCGATAATGATAATCCACCTCTATTTATCATTGTGTGTAGCTATGGCTGATTCCGATCATGCCTTTACTTGTTGTATTTAGTGATAAATGGCGGAATTAATGTGAGATCCATGCCTCGATTTTAAAGGCCTTCCCCGGCACAAATTTATTCTTTCTTTTTTTGATGACTTTTTTCATGACTAAAGCATAAATCTTTTGCGACATGTTTTATGGTTTAAGAAGGTGTTGTCCAAATTTTACGAAAAAAGTTTTTTTTATCAGATTTCGGATAATTACCTGCATCTACCTGGCACTTGCAGAATATGCAAAATGTTCATATCAGTGGTTTTGTGCTATTTAATCCATCTTTCTATTGTGTATGTTTCTTAGGTTTAACGCTGTATCTCAATTTGTTAAGTTCAATTCTTGTCGAACAAACAACAAATATTGCTGTAGAATATAGATGATAAGTATTTCCATGGCCAAGAGTGTAAGTTTTATCCCGACACGAGCGTAGGGTGTTTTGCGGAAACGAGATTTGCCGATAAATATGTAAATATATGTAAACATGTTGAAAAATGTATACACCATTGCCAATTGATGATATTATATGTACTTAGAACTGGGTTTTATCTGTGTTATAGTTGACCGGGGATACTGTGACCAGTTTGCTATGCTTCAAGGAGCAGGGACGCCGGGCTCCCGCACTATATATACGAGGTATTTTGTTGTTGTCTTTTCTGTTTTGTTTTTTTCGTTGAATTAATAAAGAACAGGCATTGAGGCAAACATAACTATGAAACCGGATGAGATGATTTGGTCTTGTTGTTGCTTTAATATCTTGTATTAGATATATATAAATACTTACAATTGACAACTGTTTACACAAATGTATGTTAAGAGAGTTTATTGGTGAGTATACAGTGACCAGCAGCTTGCTATGTTTCAGAATGTTGGCTGCAGTGACACCGGGGTCGGTGGATGGAACCCAGAATGAGAAGTACTACCTGCGCCTTCATCTTCTTCATATGGAGGCTGGCAAGGTTCTCAGGGCAACATTCGACTCAATTGTTAAACCAAATAACCTGCTGACTGAACTGAGGAATCACAAACGCGTAATTAATAAATTGCATAAAGATGGTGTAATTTCTAGGGACCAATATCGTCTGCTCAATCCTAATCCAGACTCACAAAGGTTTGACGTTAGTCTGCTGATTGTTCTGCTCAGAAACATCAGCAACTTGCAACCAAACAATCCTATTTGGAAAGAGAATGACAACAACAAAATAACAAACTACATGCACCCTATCATTTCAAACATCGTGCGGATAAGGAATCTTCGTAACAAGGTATACATTACTGCGGCCTTTCTACGTAAATAATAATGTTCAATTTTTCAATTTTATTTTTATTGATATAAAATATTTGTTTTAGATGTTACCAAATATGAATGTGGTCCACCTTTAAGTACTGTCAATGAACAGTTTCGATCAGAATTTTCTGTTTGTAACTTAGTTTGGGCTCCTGCTGTACGTGCACCCATATTTTTGCACAGATACATGTTCACTTAAAGCAGGTATATTTAAAAGGGATTCTTATTTATCCATTGGTTGTGATAGTCTGCACCACTGAAAGGTCGCCAATAATATTTTTACAAACGTTTTTTCATGATTTCAGATGCAACATAAGAATATTGCTTATCTTGAACAAAAAGAGTTCGAAAAGAACGGGAGTTTGCTGGAAAATGTAAGTTTTGCAGGAGGTCTTTATATGTTTGTGTCTCTAGTTAATTGTCGTTAATGCCATTGCCTGGTATCTGAAATATTTTTATTTACAAGAGTAAATCAAATGTTCTTACCTCTATGTTTACAAAAGGCGATGGTAACACTTTGCCAGTCATGTGGGCTGAATGACGTGAAAGCTGATATCGCCGAGCTGATGACAAAGACCCTCGACGTTGTGACGCCCGAAATGAAAAACCTTCGGGGTATGATGATTTTAGCACCTTTTGAATTGATCTTCAGAGTTGTCAGTTTGAAAAATATACTCATTGGAATATTTTGGCTGATCTGATCTGATGGCATTTAACATGTCAGTAAAATACATATTTCAAAAGAAAATTACCTAAACAGGTATATATACAAAACATTTATTATTTTCACAGAGACAACTTTATGGTTCTTTGAGGAGAGCTGTCGTGATAAATTCTACGTGGAAACAGCCCGTTTTCAAGAAGCCATTCGTTTGCTAAAAGAAAAGCATTTCATCGTGCTAACTGGCCTTCCCGGGGAGGGGAAAACTGCAATGGCAGCCAGGCTGGCCCTTGCTGACGGCACAAAGCCGGAAAACTGCCTAACACTTCATCATGCCCGAGACTGGAGAAAAATTGATTGGTCATTAAAGCTGTTTAATACAGTAATTGTAGACGATATCTTTGGAGGAGGTGCACTCAACCAAAAACGTGTTGCTGATTGGATACCGTACCTGCCTGAAATGGAGAGAGCTGCAAAGCAGAAACGTTTGAGAATCATAATTACCACCAGGCACTACATAAAAGAGGAGGCTTTGGAAGAAATGGACAAGCTCATAATGTTTGATGACAAGGATGGATACGTTTTGCTCTTGTCGTCAAAGAGGCATTTGACGTTTAACGAGAAGAAAGAAATTCTAATGTCAAGAGCAAAGAAAAACAACTCTGAGCACATGATTGATACCTACCGTATTAGGTACGAAGATTGTGTGAGGAATGCAGAGGAAGTGATGAACTTAGAACAGGGTCAAAGAAATGACCTTGTGTTTGGATTTCCACAGTTTGCAGAATTGTTCGTCCGAAGTGAAGAGTTGATCAAGCTCGGCTCTGTTTTCTTTAGCAAACCGGAAATACACTTCAAAACATATATTGACCAGTTGTACAAAGGCAAGGATCCAGAGCAGTTCCACAAGTTCTTGGCTTTGGTTGCTGTCTGGGCAGAACAGCATATGACAATGAAGGAACTTGATTTACAAAATGCAGACAAAGTATCCGACCACGTAAAAAATGTTGCAAAATGTTTTGGAATTGATGTTAATAACCCATTCCTTGAAACTTTAAAATCTTCTCTGAAAAGGCATGTCCATGACCTGTTGCTGTTGATCGATCATTCTGGGGAGTACACCTTTAGTCACAATGTGAACGGGGACATGGTTGGTGTAGTCCTTGGAAGTCACAAACTCCTGGAATGCATTGAATTATGCCCGAGAGATTTCCTGATGGAACGCGTTACAATCGAACCAACCAGAGAGGACGAGCTACGTGTTGTAGTGCCAAAGAAATACTATGATGCTCTGTGTGAAAAGTTTGCAAAAATGATTGGGCGACAAAACTGCAATCTTGTTGCAAATGAGCCGCCACATAACGAATTCCAACAGCTCCAACGGAAAGGTCCTCGCCCTAACACCGTTGATGTACTCAATGGCATTGACTTTGGTATACTGAAACACAGCGCATTGAAAGACGAAGGTTTCGTGAAACAGTTCATCAGGTACATCCGTGAAAAGAATCTCGATCAGGATCTTTTCACTGTTCCTGTAATGAAATTGACCGGATACTTCCTCGACTACGGGATCAAAATGACAGAAATGGTGTTGTATCTACCGGGTTACACTCTATACAGTGGACTAAGTGTGTTAGCAAAAGAATTGCTTGAGCAAGACATTTTTCCAAAGGACCAAGTCGATCCACTTCTATTCGCAACACATTCCGGTGATATTGGCATGATGAAATTACTTCTGAGCCATGGAGCGAAAGTTTCGGGCGACACAATATTTGTCGCGGTGCATAAAAGAGGAAACATGTTTGAAGCAAACCAGGTTCTCGATACAATATTTGAATACCAAGGTATAGATATCAATGACAAAGGAAACGCCGTTAATGGGAATTATCCGTTGATTGTTGCAGCAAGAAAGGGCTTTACATATGCAGTGAAATGCATGTTGCAGCATGGCGCTGATCCGTCCGTGAAAAATGATAAGAACATGACGGCACTGCACAAGGCAGTTATCTATAAGCATGCATATATTATCAAACTTCTCATTGACCATAATTCGCCATTAGACGCGAAGGGTGGCACATTTAAGAGGACGACTCTTCATATCGCTGCTGATCTTGGTATGAGTGAAACAGTTAAACATTTAATGAAAAAAGGCGCAAACGTGAAGATAAAGGACACTTTTGGCCTCTATCCAATATTTCTTGCAGCAATCAGAGGACATTATGACACAGTCAGTATTCTTTTAAAGCACGACAAAAGTCAGGATAGTCTTCGGATTGTACCTTCTGGCAAGAGATGTTTCATCAAGGGCATGTCATTGATGCATGTAGCAGTTTGGAAGAATGACAGAAAGCTGATCCAGATGCTAATCGACGGGAATGCAAACCCAAATGTGAAGGACTTCTTTGGCCAGACCCCGCTGTTATATGCAATCATGACAGGTAAGAAGACTGCAACGCGCCTGTTGCAATATGCGGACAAAACAGTGCCACAGACACAGGGATACACGCCATTGCACGCTGCCATTATCAAAGGAAATTTCAAACTTGTAGCCAAACTTGCCGCTGAAGTAAATATCAATGATGTTGACAAATACGGTCGGACACCTCTGCATGTTGCGTGTGAAAAAGGGGATATAAACGTTGTTAATCTGTTGCTGAAGAAACACAATGCAGATCCGCTAATCATAACAAATCAAGGAGACACAGTTTTCCATATCTTGAGACAAACTGAAAAAAAAAGAAGTCACGAGGAACATTGTAAGCGCCGTTTGATTGAGATGCTTTTACTCGAAGCTCATCCAGCAATATTTGATCGTGTAAAAAGTATGCCGAACAACAAGGGAGTGTATATTACAGACGGTCTAAAACTAGCCTCGAAGGACCTGATAACAATCAACGTTTTGAAGCAAGCGATAAATTGCGACTTTGACGAGATAAGCGATGACGAAGATGATGACGCAGGGGCTAAAGCTTTCTCTACAAGAGTCGCGTTAGCTGGGAGCACAGACAATTTAAGATCACTTCAGGATTTGCTGAATATTCAGTTAAGTGAAAACTACTCAGATGAAGACGATGATGACGAAGGCGATTCTGAATATGGGATGGATTTTGGAGGAGATGATGATCTTTTCGATAATGATGACGATGGCGATTCTTAATATGGGATGGATTTTGTAGGATATGATGATCTTTTTGATAACGATGACGATTTCATGGACTATGACATGTACTGAATTACTTAAAAACATATTTTTCTCAGATACGTATTCAGAAACATATTTAGTTTAAGCTGTTAAACGTCGTTTGTACAATGGTATTGAATTAAATATGCAAAATGAATCAGGCTTAACGGTTTTTGTGAATAAATTATTTTTATAAGAATAAATACATATCTGTTTTAATTGCTGTGACAGTGTCTTGAAATGATGTTACACAATTTTAAAAACCACGAAGATTATATTTTGATAAACATCATCTTGCATGGTTCAACAGTAGACACGTATAGATAAAATGTCGTAAACTATTTAAGCTGATTCATAGGCTTTGCAAAATGTTCGTTTTGACCTTGAAATACATATGGTGTGTTTACTTCGCTTAAGCTTAATATAAATGCTGTTTTAAATGTCAATTATCGTGTAATTCTTCGACATTATTATTTGTACTTTTTTTGTTATCAATTGTACCGATAATAGACTGATTAGTTGTGTGAATAAGGGAAACACATTTCGGAGTTTATGTCGGTCTTGTATAGAAGTTCCTATAGCAAATAAGAACATTATGTTCACATTCACGAATAAAACAGTATATAATTATATGATGCTACATTTCATTGGTTTTAATGGGAAAAAGGGAGAAAAAACTTTTAATTGTTAATTGAAGCGCACTGACCATTTTAATTTTTCTGTTTTTTCTTCTTTAAAAATTGACATGTATAAAAAGGAAAAGTGTATAATTACTGATATCGAAGATAAGTTTTTAACAATGGTGCTTTTTATGACTTTATTATTGTATGGTTATTTATTGAATACCACCAAAATATATATATATATACATATGTTATGAAATTTATAAATTAATTCACCTCTCAAAATGTTAACGAAAATAGAAAACTGGCGATGTATGTTTATAAAGCTATATATGTTAGGAAAAAATATTTCAATTACTACGGATACATATTGACAATATCTCCTCACGCTTTGGTTGGTTCTGTAGTTTTGTATGTAAAGTTTGATATATATTAACACAAGTATCATTATTATTATAACTAGTGATAGCCTATACGATCGTTATTTCACACAGATCTCTCGCTGTCATATATTGTCATGTTTTGAATTTACTCTACATGTATACAATAGTTATAAGTTTTGTATTCTATGCGATGCCATATATGTTCTATATATTATTATTATGTATTGATCACTTGACAGCTTATATATATATATTATTTTCTCAAATGTATACACATGGACAGTATGTCTAAATGTATTTCTGAATAAACTCTATTAAGTTAAAATGGTTAAATTCTTATTATGTAACTTGATATTGTTTGACTACTGACTATGAAATATCACATATATGTTTTACTGCTTGTGTACGCATGGACATATTGCCTAATGCATTTGAAATAAACTCTAAACTCTGTATAATAATACCTTACTTAACTTTGTTTTCTTACTTACACAAAGCTCGATTATTGTGGCACATGCCTTTGGCAGCATCCGTTCTCCATGGACACACCTCTCGTTTACCGCCATTATTTTCAGTGCTAGACTGCATCATTTCACTTCATTCTAATCGACCAACTGCATGTCATGAGAAGGTCTGCTACTCCTGGTTATTAGGAACAGGTTTTAAACCATGTGACAAACAATATATGATGATTAATCGATAAGGAATGGAGATAAATTAGGACAGGCAAAGCTTTGCATTTGCGGACAAACTTTATTAAAAGTATTCATAAGAGAACAACTTGTCATTATGTTAACCGATTGTTATCATGAATCATAATTTACTTTATTTTCAAAGACAGAAACGTTTATCACGATGATAAAACATAGCGGTTTATTTTCGTCAGTGGTATTTTCGAGACGTGACCATGGTTGTTACAGCTCAGGAAAGTTTAAAAAAAAATCCAAACCTATGGGAGAATGGTTTTAGACAATATCTTTATATCCAAGAATATTCACTTTAAAAATGAATTAAAATGTATTTGCAAGGATAATTGGTGACTCTTAATATGACGTTTAACGATCTTGGCACATAAACAAATCACAATGAAAAGCTGAAACTGATTTTTTTGATTTGTTTCTCCTTTGAGTTATCACTCATTTTAACATAAAACTCACATATAATATACACACGCATAGTAGTTTTTATGTAAAGAAAACATTTATCAAGATATCTTAATAATAGTTATGGTGGCATATTTCTGCCATCAGATAACCATATAACTAACTAGTTAATTAAGAGGTTAACTAGTTACGTAACTTATCCACTTACAACTTATCCAAAATATCGCTAACTAGTAACTGGTTAACTAGTTACGTAACTAGTTAATCACTTAACTAACTAGTTAATTATGTGGTTAACTAGTTACGTAACTAGTAATTTTTTTCAATAAATAAAAGATCATAACAGAACAGAACAGAACAGAACAGAAAATTTATTTTGACTTAAGCATATAAACAGCTCATCGTCACATTACACAACATACACAATACGCATACACATACAAATAAATAATAAATAGATGAATAAATGCATGAATCAATATTCAATTTCTATATAAAGTGATAGAGAAAAAAACCCCCAAAAAACAAAACAACAACAACAGCTTTCATCGCGCCTATGGAGACCTGTGAGAGTGTTCACTCCCTACTCTCCACAGAGAAACGTTTAGGCAAATGTTAGGCAAGGGTACTTTAAAAGAATACAGTGGTTTGATCACTGTGCTAAATAGTTATAAGTGCAAAGATAACAGTACAAATACAACTAATCTTAAGACATATACAAAACACATGGAATAACATCCGGTATAAGGATATAAATATTTCTAGAAAAAGCATATATGTATTCAAACATAATCATTTCTTTCTTTGAAAGCTTTTAAACAATAAAAACCTAGTTTAACCAGAAGAGGTTTATCATCTGTTTGCAGTAGAGTAATAAATTTTTCCATACTAGGATGTCTTGAATGGTAATTTGGCAAAAACCTTCTACGAATATCAGCATATAGTGGACATCTTAAAACGAAATGGTACTCGTCTTGTATATCGTTAAGGTTGCAATAGGTACATTTTCTATCATGTCTTGCAATACCATTATGGCGGCCAACTTCAATATTAAACCTATGGGAAGATAGCCGTAATTGTGCAAGCACTTGTCTGTATTTGATATTGTCTAATAAAGAAATATAATTAGAAACTTGGTACTTACATTTATATTCTTTATATATATTTAATGAACTACAGCTATCCATACCCAATCTCCATTCTGAAATATAAATATCTCGTAATCTATTTCTAAGCAGAGGTACAAATGCAGACATATTCACTGATTCGGGTAATAACCAAACATCATTAAAACCTGAGCGTTGTAATACATCTCGAACATTCGAGGCCCAATTTTATTCTACTTCACTCACTTCCTTTAAAATGATAGTTCTTAAAATACAATACTTAGATTTGCATATAAGCAATTTAACAAAGTATTTAATACATCGCATGTATCTTTCAATATACAATGGGAACCGGCCCAGCTCGCTATATACCGAAAGAGTATTTGTCGACCTTTTCACTTTGAGGATCCATTTACAAAACCTTTTTTGCACTCTTTCCAAACATTCATACTTACCAAATCCCCATACCTCAGATCCATAATTAAGTATAGACATAACATATGCATCAAACAGATTAAAAAGAATATGGACAGGGGCGAGTGTATCATTTATAACCGCAAATAAATTATTCATAGACCTTACAGCTTTGCCAGCTAAAGTTTTAGCTGCTTGAGCAAATGAGCCACCAGATGAGAAAACAAGACCAAGATAATTGAAGGAATTAACGATTTCTACAACAACACCTTTATATTTCCATTCAACATTTTGTGACAATCTACCGCCTTTTCTAAATACAACAATTTTAGTTTTTTCAAAATTTACAGTGAGATTCCAGCGATCACAGTATGTTTGTAAGTTATCCAATGACGTCTGAAGGCCTTCTTTCGACTCTGACATTAACACAGCATCGTCTGCAAACAACAACAGAAAGATATTTATTTCATCCAGAGAGATCCCGGCATAAGTTCCTTTTTGCATATGTAACTCTATGTCATTTAAAAACAGAGTGAAACAAATCGGGGAAGTTATTTCCCCTTGAAATAATACGACATTACTATGAAAGAAATCAGACAATGTCCCAACATGTTTAACACAAAGCTTCACTTCCTCGTACATTGAGCGTAAGAGGGCCAGTAATTTACCATCGACGCCGGATTTAATTAGTTTATACCATAGCCTGCACCTACTTATACTGTCATACGCCTTTTTAAAGTCCACAAAACAACAATACAACTTCTTTTTAGAGTTTAACTGTCTTTGGATCAATGATTGTAATATAAATATGGGATCTACTGTATTGCAATTGTTCTTAAAACCAAATTGTGCATCCGTGAGAACATCGTACTCCATCGCCCATTTCTTAATCCTCTCATTTAATATACCGGTGAACAACTTTGCAAAGCAACTGATCAGTGTAATCCCCCTATAATTGGTAGGGTCCGAAAGATCTCCTTTCTTATATATTGGAATAATAGCCCCGTTAGCCCATGACTTAATTAACTAGTTAGTTAAGTGATTAACTAGTTACGTAACTAGTTAACCAGTTACAAGTTAGCGATATTTTGGATAAGTTATAAGTGATTAACTAGTTACGTAACTAGTTAACTACATAACTAACTAGTTATTTAAGTGATTAACTAGTTACGTAACTAGTTAACCACTTAACATTAAGCTGGTAAAATAATAAAAGTATGGCAGTTGTAGGCACTAACATGCATTTATTTCCCGTTATGATCAGTTCAGTTCCATAGTTTATTGCATAAAACAATACAATGTTTATAGCATGAACAAAATGATACAATCAAATGGGTAGAATAGAACAGTATCAAGACATTTTCAATAGCATACAATGTTAACGATGTTATACAAAAGTGTTTCTAGGTTTAGTTACTAGTATTGAAAAAAAGTTTTTATGATATTCTAATTTTATTTGCAAAGAATAGGAATTTTGAAATATTATAAATAGTTTTCTTTAATTTTAAGCTCATTAGAATGTTAAATTTGTTTATAGTTGGCCAATAGCAAAAATATTTTTTAAACAGTTTATTCCTTAGTTCTTTGTATTTTGGGCACACTAGAAGAAAGTGATATTCCGATTCGATTAAGTTCATGTTGCAGGATTTACAAAATCTTTCATTTGGAGGGGTGTTTGTATATCTTCCAGTTTCGATTGCCAATTGGTGTGATGATGTTCGAAAGTATACTTTAAATGTTTTTCAGTTATTAAGTCAAGATAAATTTCTTTTTCGATTGTATGTTTGTATAGAGCATAACTGGTTAATTTTGAGGTGTTGTTAACTTCGGAGTACCATTTTTGGTAATAATTATCAAAAATTCTTTTTCGGATCAACTCAATACGATGGTTGTCAATTTCTTCTTCTAGCCATACGTAACTAAAACCATGTTCATTTAGGATGAGTTTTACTTGAGAGACCCAATTTTTATAAGTTTTATTGTTGATGTCATCGTTTTTAAGTGTATTGTACATCTTTTTTACTATCGAAGATTCTTTTAAAGAAAAAACTTTTTTCCAGTATTTGATCATGTTAAATTTTCGATATACATATAATGGGGCTTTGCCCAATTCTCCGTAAAAGGCAATTAGATTAGTATACTTTTTTTTACACCTAACATGCTTCGTAGAAATCTAGTGTGTATTAATTCGCAATCCATGGCTGGATGTAATCCCCATATCTCAGAGCAAAAATTTAATATCGATCCCACTAATATATCAAATAATTTAATTTTTTGGGATATAGGTAGTTCAGTTGTGTCAAAAATTTGGAACAGTTTATGTAACGAGAAAGAAGCATGTGCGATTAGTTTTTGAGAACTTCCATTTTTCCATTTTTTAATAGATGTATACCAAGATATTTAAATGATTGAACAACTTCAATTGGTGCATTATAAATTGATAAATCTACGTGCGTTGACCTTCCGTTTCAAATATCATTGCTTTAGTTTTGCCTACGTTTATCTTCAATCCCCATGTGTTACAGTATGTTTCAACATTTTCCAACATTACTTTTAAACTTTCATACGATTTTGCGAATAGTACCATGTCATCAGCATAAAATAAAATAAAAAGTTTGATATCTTCCAAGGAAATAATACCAGGCAGGTCAGAGTTTATATTTTCTATAAGATCGTTTATAAAAAGCATTGCTAATAATGGAGAACTAGGATCGCCCTGTTTGACGCCAGATGAATAATTGAATAACGGAGAAAACTCGGACTTGAACTTAACGCACGATTTCACAGAGTTATACATTGCTTTCAACGCAAAAAAAAAAATTAGTACTGATGTTTTCATTTAGCAGTTTTTGCCAATGAAGAGAGTGATCAATGCGGTCAAAAAATTGCTGATAATCTATAAAAACACAATATTTTTTTTTTCTTTTTCACTGAGCGTTTTCGATATAACCGAGTGTAAGATGAATATACAATCTGATATTAATTTCCGTCTTTGGAATCCAAACTGGTTTTCTGTTAATTTGTCGTGCTCCTTTGACCATAACAATAATCTATTTAAAAGTATTTGAGAGTATATTTTTGCTAGGATGTTTGTCAGTGTGATTCCCCTATAATTTTTAGCCTCGTTTACATCACCTTTTTTTAAATACGGGGGTAATGATTCCCTTTCCCCATGCCTGGGGGTATTCATGAGTATGAAATATACGATTGTACATGGCTTTTAAGAAAGGAAGTATTATATCAACCGAGCATTTAAAAATTTCAGCTGGAAGTTTATCGATACCCGGGGCTTTATTATTTTTTTGAGACAATATGGCTTTTTTTCAATTTCAGAGATTTCGGCATCTAAGGTATGATCACTAGTATTATTAGAATTATTATTTAGGTCGACATTTTCTTTGGCATCAATTTCGTCTAAATCAAACATGTCTTTAAAATGATTAAATAAGTCCTCTATAGTAAATGAGTCTGATTTAATTCCCTTTTTATCATCCTTGCCTTTATTAATAATTTTCCAAAATTTACGGGGGTTTGATGAAGCTAATTTATCCAGTCGTTGACCTTCTTTAATCTTATGAGCAAACATAGCTTTCTTTTTACTTCGGTTATATTTTGTCCGTGCATCTACGAATGCGTTTCTATTTATTTCATTTTTATTGCGGTTATAAGTATTTCTCTTTAATTTAAAATCTTTTTTGTCAGTGAAACATTTTTCATTAAACCATGGCTTATTTATGCGTGTGTGTATATTTTTGTCGGGGCCTTTTTTCTTGCGTTTGCAAAAAACATCAACTGCTACCGATGATAACATTTGCGTGAAATCTTCGACACTTTTTTCTATATTCTCATTATCTATTTCTAAAGTCAACTGTCGTAATAAGTCATTTTTATTTGATAATTGACCTTGAAAAAAATCCACTTTATCTAAATCGAACACAATGCATGGTTCATTATTTTTAGAGCTTGTTATATTTTCGAAATAATTATCCGTTATATTATTGCTTATCTTAAGTGAGAATGACAGGCATGCGTGGTCAGAAAATTCATTAAAGTTGTTAACCATAAAGTTTTCTATTTTATCACAATTTTCATATTTTAAAAGAAGTTAATCCACTACACTTTCTCCCCTACTGCAATAAAAAGTGAACTCTCCTATTACATCATTTTCAAGCCGACCATTGGCTATTAGCAGACCAGTCACGTGACACAACTGTAGTAAAAGCCTCCCGCACGCATCAGTGACTTTATCTTTACTACATCTACGTAAAATACTATCTTGTTTGTAAATAAAAGGTTGGTTCTCATCCAAGTATTTGTCAAACTGAATAAAATCATAATCGTTTGCAGTGCGGCTATTAAAATCGCCAGTCATAAAAACAATTACTAGATTATCGTATTTTACAATATCTGATTCTAAATGTTCGAAAAAATCAAATTCATCGTTTTCGATTTTAAAGCATCTGGTGTTATTTGGTGGTCTATATGCATGGCAATAAAGCATCTGTATCATATGAAAAGATACACTTGTCAATCTTAATCCTGAAAATTCCATGTTCATTTTTATCAACAATTTTTATACGGTCCTTTAAACAAGTTTTATAATAAAGCGAAATACCTCCGCTATATCGCCCAGATTTTTTATGTTTCGATTTTTGTCCAAATATATGTACATCCTCAAAACCATGTAATCCTAAATTTAAACTATTTATACTAGGTATCCATGTTGGACGCCGATGCCGAAGTTCTGTTGTTTAAGGGCCTGTTGCTTATCATGGTCAAAGGATGTTCTACGCACCTGCTCCCGCTGATGGCTGTAGTGGAACTTTACCACTATAGGGCGAGGCCGGCCGCCTTGGCCGCGTCGCGAGGGGCGGTATGCGCTGTCCAGCAGGATATCGTCGCTGATCTGTAATGTATCGCGAATAACTTTGTTCACCGATGCTTTACAGTCCTCCTGTTCCCCAGGTCCTGCTTCCGGTACACCATAACACAAGATTGTCTTTCATTGATTTCATTTCGAGATCCAGCAGTTTATTTTCAGTCTTTTCCTTGTCATCGCTCATGGTTTTCAGTTTTGATTCAATAGATGAGCAGGAATCTTTTAAGGTTTTAACGTGCGCTTTTGTTTGTATTAACGCTGCGTTGTTTTCCTCGAATTTGGCATCAATGAAAACAGCCGCATTTTCAGTTTGTGTGACCCTCTTATCAATGTCCTTCACTTTAATTTCCAAATCAGCTAGTTTTGTGTTGATGGAATTTACTGTCTTTTCTATTTTTTCAAGAGACTTAACCTTGGCTTTAATTTCCTTTACCTCATGGAGGAGTTCCGAAGCCCATGGTGGTTGAAGTGTTCCCCCTATCCCAAATGGGGAGCCAGGTGGCGAACTATGTCCGAAACCGAGATGAGGGAGGCCGTAGGGTGTAGGTGGATATGCCATGCTAAGCTGATAAAACGAACTGTTGATATTTTCGTAGGTGAAGGTTGAGTCCGACTTTACTTTCTTTACTGACTGACCATTTTCTGTCATTGGTTGTCCACTTACGGTATAATCGCTC
Source organism: Mya arenaria (assembly GCF_026914265.1). Classification (NCBI taxonomy): domain Eukaryota; kingdom Metazoa; phylum Mollusca; class Bivalvia; order Myida; family Myidae; genus Mya; species Mya arenaria. Next base: position 71,655,436 of record NC_069129.1, on the reverse strand, counting down.
GGATTCCTCGTGCTATATACATTGTCCAATATTGGTGAAATCACTTTTCTCTTTTCTTTCCTTAAATTAACACTTTTAGATTTACTATTTTTAAATTTTATTTTCTGTGACATTAATGTATTATGTAAGTTCCTTATTTATCCACTTTTTTATTTGAAAAACTATTTATAAACCTTTAAAAAGTCTGAAAAGTCCACAGCCACATTTCCCGTGTCTACACCATTCAAAACCACGTGACTATGATAACCATATAACTAACTAGTTAATTAAGAGGTTAACTAGTTACGTCACGTTACGTAACTAGTTAACCTCTTAATTACCTAGTTAGATATATGGTTATCTGGTGGCAGAAGTATGCCACCATAAATACTACTACTACTACTACTAATAATAATAATAATAATAATTATTATTATTATTATTATTATTATTATTATTATTATTATTATTATTATTATTATTATTATTATTATATATTTATTTAAATAAAGATAACTCATTAAGTTACATCAGTATCTTCTTCACAATGCGAACACGGCAATGTCTTCTAGTCATTGCGGTGACCGGATTATATCGGTTTTGACACGTGTTTAGGCAAAAGTCTCAAAAAAATGATAGGTAGGGTTATTTATCATTTATGTTTTTACTTATTAAAATATCCCTTTTCCGAACACATGCACGCCGACCTCTATCAACTTGGATCAGGGTCGCGGGACCGACATTTTTTGTATATTACTCTCTCGTTATATTATGAAACAACAACAACAATAACAATAACACGCTTAACAAATCCTATATAGAATCTGCTGCGAGTGACTAACCATTTCCTGTGCCGAAATTTCGCTTTGCTGAACCGACAAGCGAGGACTTCAGCCGTGCGTTCAGTTACCGCAAACGTGAGCCGATAACAGCTCGCATCGCTAACTAGTGTATTGAATGCCTTGTTCGCCGCTAACGATTTCAATATGGCGGACTCAGACAGCGTCCTTAGCATCCTAATCGACGAAATGACTGACGATAGTATACTTGAGCATGTAAAAAGGAATATTACTATCGCAACACAGTCAATGTCCGATTTTTCATGTAAGTTTATAGTTATGTTACGTGTGTACGTATGTTTTATGCGTATTTTCATGTTGTAGTATAAAAAAGTATACCCCACCCATATTTTTGTAAACATTATTCTACCGATAAAAGTTCTATCGCCTGATACATATTACTTAAAGATTCAAAATAAATGCAATTGATTGTTAGTAAATGTAAGATTATTATACAGTTAAATTTGACATTATTTTAATAATACATTTTATAGTACTTAACGCTATACTGTGGTGTTGTATCTATATATACAATATCTATTTTGCTGAATTTGATTCCTCCAAAGATAAGCCCCCTGAAGAATATCTTTTGTCCTCAGGTGTAATTAAAGTTCTCTTAACCACAGATACTTCCTTGATGCTGACGTGTAGCAATCCTGCTCCGGTTCGAGTTGAAGGTTATGTTCCAGACGTAGTGTCAATGTATTCTGATGTGGAATTTCAGTCCCACTTTCGAATGCATCGGTCAACTTTTGAGGTAAAAAATTAGTTAAAATGTAGAGACTTTTATTTTTAAAACATTTGTCCATATGTTTTCAATATGCCAGTATGTCACTGGATGTGATCAAAACAGTAGAGAACTGGTATTCCAAATCGCTTACAAATGTCACATATTTACAACTTTGGATTCGGTTGTCCGGTTAGCGCAGTAGTTAGTGCACTCGCTTCTCACTAAGGTGACCCATGTTCATTTCCCGGCCTGGGTGCATGTGAGTTTGGTTAGTGGTCACCAAGGCGGGCAAGTGCGTTTTCTCCTGGTACTCCGGTTTTCCCCACAACACAAGACTACACTCTCGCGTAACATCGTGCCAATGAAAGTGAATGATATAAGTTGCAATAGCTTGTTTCACAATCGTTTAAAAATTTCAATAAGTTTAAACTAAATTTTGACCTTTTCAATCAATGAAGATGCTTCGCAATCTGTGCTTGGATACCTATATAACATATAGACACTAACTTCATTGGGTTATAATTATGGTGAACACAGGGATTACTGTGAATGTTATATTTTGAATAATGGTTTTTTGTACAAAACCCATTTGTCTCTCTTCCCTAAAGTCCAACTGCACCAGCATCAAAATGGAAATCAAACATTAACATACATTTCGTTGTAGAATTGTGTGCATGTTATTAAAGCATATATATATATCTGTTTCTATTGACCTACATGTAAGTGTTTAATATACATGTATATTCTCTGTACTTTATCAATCTTTTAGGAGCTGTGTAAAATTGTTGCCCCAGATATGGCCAGGGAAAGATCCATTTCTTTGGAGACGAGAATGCTGGCAACACTTTGGATGTTGGGCAATATGGAGTGTTATCGGAGCGTAGCAAACAGATTTGGCATAAGTAAAGGTATCTATTAAAACAGTTTCTGTACTTTAACATGGCATGTTATGTTCAACTGACTGACACATAATTTAAGTCCATTTCAATTCCACAACATATTTTTAAACAAGCACTCTTACTCCCAAATAAGATGTCCCATAATTAATAATACCCATTACTGTTTTAATTTTCCAAAAAGGTAGAAATAATGTCGAAAAAAATGGTTCTTATGAAGGATACCGAGTTTAATTTGAAATAAATGAGCATAAAACATGATGTTTCTACCTTATGAGAATACACAATATATCAGGGCTTTAAAATACATGTTCACGGTTACAACCTCATTTATCCGAGTAATTAATTTTTGCATGAAAGCATTTTTTAATAACAATTGAAGATTTATTAGTCAAAATTGATGTTTATTATACATGTGTATATAATGATTTTGATGAAGAGTGTCACATTAATAAAAATCATTAAAATGTTCATTTAATTTACTGGTACTATTTATTTAATGTACATAATATTTCCATATGGAACTAACAATCATAATTTTGTTACAAACTTGCAATGTATATGTAATACTTTCAATGTCATCTTTCACTGCCAAAAGATAGCTCTCTTACATTCAATAAAAAGATTTGCAAATAACACATGTTATATTAATATTTATTTAATTGTCTATTGAACTTTATGTTTAAGGCACTCTCCATCTGACTGTGATGAGTTCTTCTAAGGCCCTTTGTCAACAGAAGAGCAATTTTATTAGTTTTCTCACCACGAGAAGGGAGATGGATCAGGTCGCAGAGGGGTTCAGTGCCAGGTGTGGGATTCCTGGAATAGTTGGAGCTGTAGATGGCACACACGTTCCAGTTCCTGGTCCACGATCACAGCACAGGGCTTCTTTCATAAATAGGAAGGGCTATCCTAGCATTCAATTGCAGGTTGTTGCGACAGTAATCTCCGGCTGCTGGATACATACACCGGTTGGCCTGGCTCTGTGCACGATGCAAGAGTTTTCAGGAACTGCCCATTACTAGATGTATGCCAGCAGCTCCCTGCACCTTACCACTTGATTGGGGACTCAGCATATCCGCTATCCAGGTATATGCTAGTCCCATATAGAGACAATGGCCATCTTGATGCTCAACAGAAGAAGTTCAACAAGGCTCACTCGTCAACTAGAGTTGATGTTGAACGTGCGATAGGGCTTTTAAAAAGCAAGTTTAGGCGATTGAAAAATCTTGATATGCTTCTGGCTGAACAAATACCAGAAGTTATAACGGCTTGCTGTGTCTGAAATGAATCAAAATTAAGAATAGAAATAAAGAATTAAAATGTTTTTTTAATGAAATATATTAGTATCAATCAATTCATTACCATGAACTCAATCACAGTGCAGGAAAACACACAGTTGAATAGAAAGATATGTTTATTGTACACAAAATGTGTCATGTTTACAGCATACACAATAATGTAATTGAATAATTGATAAGTTGTGTTATAAATCAACAGAACTGCATGTTTCATTATTGTATATAGCATTTGTTTATAAAAAATAAAAAGTACCCACCGGACAATAAGTATTTGATGTGAAAGTGAAGGTTTTTCTCAAGCATAACAATACATGAATAAATGCACAAAAACAAAATACATTTAACATATACAAAAAATGTAGACATTGTTACCTATACTTCTGGGAACGAAATTTCTCGTTACACTGAACGCCATCAACAGTGTGCCCACTGTCTTTCATTTTTTCAGAAATGCATTGCCAGATGTCTTTTTGTTTGAAGCAGGAAGAGGCAAATTTATCCTTATTTTTGCCGAATAAATCAATAAGTAGCAACACTGCTTCATGTGTCCAAGTAAGACCTGAAATATGAAATCATCATGCAAAGTAAACTATCACTTTAAAATGTACTCCATTTTGTTCCATACATATTTTTGTCTTAAATAACATCCACATCTGTTTTATGACACCTTGGATGACCCTGTTGCATCAGACCTGCAGTTTTTATGACAACAAATCTATTGAAAGTCCATATTTCAAGTATATGGATCTATTTATGTCATACTGATAAAGCAATAAGTTAAACAGTAAGTGATAAAAATGAATAAACACACAAATTTAAATTTACTTGTTGCAAGATTGTAGAAAATGTTATAATTTTAAACAAGTTGTGTCTTTAATATAGAATATAAAGCAAAAACATATTCTTAAAATGTAATATATGACAATTCTACAAATTCTAAAGAAAACACTTAATATTTTTAAAAAAAGAAAGTAATACCCCCAGTACATTCATGCTGTTGATCGGCTGATCATGGCTTCCCAGCTCATCAACCATTTGGCTTTCTAAAAGATATCATATCTTACAATGAAATGCATTTCAACATAAAAAAAGTGAAAACAACAGCATTATGATATATATGCAAGAAGAATTCCAAGATCTGGAGTTGAAAGCTATCAACTTTATTCAACTTCAAATATTGGTGTTATTTACTTAGACAGTACACAAAATGATGAACACAATAAGTAAACACATATTATTTTATAAATGTTTGTACATCACAGGTAACAACACCCCAAATGTCCATAAGTAATGGTACAGGTGAAATCAAGCACATATAGGTATACACATTTCACTGTTACATATTATTTACATGCAAATTAGCCTAAAAAACCACTTAAGATAATTACCTTCATCTACAACATCATCTATAACATTATTGTTGCCATCGACGTCAGTTACGTCACCAATGACTTCCAGTGACACTATGGTTTTATCTCGTCCTGTTGAAATCAAATATACTGAGAATGATAAGCAATTAACTAATTGGCTTAAAAGTAAACTAAATATAGATAATAAAATCTTCTAAAAGGGAATTCTTGTCTACTAATTTTCGCTAAAGCAAAGTGGTTCGAATCCTGGCCTGAGCACATATCATTTGATTCGAGGTCACAACTCACAAACATGGCCTACTTCATTTTAACCGGGTTCTCCAGCTGATGCCACATAAAATACCACATTCCCATGTTAAATGTTGGCATTTTAAGAATAGTACTTAATGTAATGTCCTAATAACTTGTTTCCAACAGCTGGAAAATTTGAGGTTTTGGTATAAAAGCTATCTGTTTAAAATAGGGCATTTTAGCAAAAAAATCATTTCAATGTAGTTTGATACTGTATATGTTTCATTTTGATAATGTGTTCAGTAATTCTATGCATGAAATCACTCACCATAGGCTTCCTTGTAACCGTCCACAACCTTTTTTGCAGTCCCTTGATCTATAAAAGAATATAAAATGAAGACGTTATGCATGCTAATAAAAAATTAAAAGAAAAGTAAAATGAGGTATATTTTTAACATTATCACTGCTATTATTAGTAAGACATGAGAACAGGTATGTTTCCAGTTTATCTGAAGAACCATATTACTATGATCAATATACACATAGGCAAGTGGAGTACATACAGTATAAATTAAGTAATTATTATGCACCAGTCAATTTTAACCACTCTATCCCCTAGGTCTCGGGAAATGGACCGAATTTTTACCTTCCCCGTGACTCCACAGTGCTGGGTGAATGCGGTGGTTTTGTCTTCACGTTAAATATAGCGGCAATTGCCCTTACATAGGGTCCCTTGGTGCAGGGGCATTTGCCGGGGATTTTTCCTTCAGTTTGTCCCCACAAAGCAAGGATTTTACCTGGGCTATACCCCTAACTTGGGGGTGGGGGGGGGGGGCTACAATTGACTGGTGCATTATCAATTACTATTTTGATTTTAATTTAGATCAATGTTCATCCTCACCTTGGTCATAAACTTTACTTCGGTATGCCTCAGCATCAACCTGAATGACATCAGTTGCGCCATCATCTAACACAACCCTTAGTTTCATCCAGCCACCAGCAAAAATAGGTTTTCTGAAAGAAATAAACAACAAAATGTCCATGTAAATTACCTTTCGGACAATCACAACATTTAAGAAAACATGAAAATTGAAAAACATACCATTTCTGTATATTTAAAAATCTTGAATTTTACGATGCATTATTTCTAGACGGTATAAGGAACTAATTATTGAAATTTAACTTTCAAAACAATAAAAATATAACATAGCTTCACTTTAAAAATGACAAATTAATATCATGATCAAAAAGTACAATACATAAAAAACATGAGTAATATCCCAAATGTCGCATTTTAACGAAATAAACAAACTCGGAATAACGTTTGACGGCATTATATACTATTTTGTGAAGTTTAATAACAGAAATCGATATGTTTACTTACACGGCAGCCATTTTGTTTTCTTCGCATACGATCCCCGATTGTAGGTAGCGACCGTTTGCGAACGTACACGGCTACCGGTGCGTTCAATACAACTTGTTTGCAACCGTTTGCGAATGTTAGCGACCGTTTGCGGTAACTGAACGCACGACAGTTTCATTCAATAGAAAATATACACAAAATAACTTAAATAAATCCTACTTAGATATGTTCCTTAAACAAATAAAGGTAAGTGTCAGGATGTAATTAGCTGGCAGTATATAGATTTTGAAGTTCCAGTCGCATGGTATTTTATTTCAAAATCATTATCGCTGTTTTATTTTCATTTGTTTCGAAATTAAAAACATGTGGGGCTGCTATTTTATCAATACATCAATAATTTAAGGTGTCCAATCACAAACATACTTATAACACTTGCTGTTTGTCCAACCGATTTCAACTACAACATTCACACTTATAATTCACGAATGACGGATATATTCCGCACTGGCGCCGGATAGAATGCAATTGCAGAATATTGACGGGAATAAACCAAGAAGGGCGCCGACTATATTTGATATTACTTTAGAAATATTCCAACTTAGGGACTAGTTCATAAATTTCATGCTTTCAATGGTTTCCACGTTGCATGATAAAATATGAAGTTGAGATCGTTTTATAAAACTTTACACTTTAATTGATAATGAAACCTTAAATTATATTAGCCCTGTTTATCATTTTGAAAATCTTGATTTTAAATACCAACTCAATCATTATTACTCGGCCATCTCCGAGATAGATACAGGCCGAGGTGTTCCGATTGATATCAAATAGATGAAGTTTACACGGTACTATTAACATATTCTTTATGTTTGTTAACCTAATATTTTTATCCCCGTTCTATATACTCATATGAGTGAAATGTGTTACAAAAACTTATACAAAATATAAAGCAAGGAATTCACATAACATGCCGGTACAAATAAAAGGTGAATTTCATGCTATTGAAATCTATTTATTAGACCATTGACTCTATTTCATCCGAAGAAACGTATGTATATTTTTGTTATAATTCAGTTTTATCCGGATGATTAGCTTGGGAAAACCCCCCAGAATATCTATAATTAAACTATTGTAACAATAGTATTAACCATAATGTCTTTCGAGCATATGTACACCCAACATAAAACAAAATATTATCATTGAAATAATAACCATTTTTGGTTATCTGCATGCACGTTTTTCTTCTAATTTCATTGCGCCGATTTGATGCTATGCATCAACTTTTTTCTTGTTACCGTGTATAATCTTCCTTTACTATTGACTTGTACTTTTTTAAGTCATTTCCTAACTTAAGTCAATTTCTTAATATTTTCAAAGTCAAATGAAAAGAAATGTATAAGTGTTTTTAAAATTAAAGTATTTTTTTTCAATATATCAATAGAAATATTATGTATGTTGGAAATTCTTTATTTTTTATTTCATATAACAAGCGAGATAATAAATTTAGAAAAGTGGCTAAAGTGTTGTATTTTCCAAATTATGAAATGCATATATATAAGTTCACATTTCAATGTTTTTATGATTTAAGCATTCATAACGGGAAGTCAGTTGTCCCGCTCGGTCGAGTACAAATATAGAATCTCAGTAGGATATTTCGTTGAATACACGATTTCCAATTGCGATGGCTTTATAATCATTGGTTAACCACTACCTGAATAGTTCTACTTCGTTTGAGTTTTAGAAGCTTTATAATGATATTTACTCCAGCACAGTTGAACGAAACGGTCAACATTAATTGCGATTGACCAAACAGAACGTTCTGGTCAGATGTTGAACCCTTCTTTAAAATGGTTCCTTTTTTTAATTAAATATATTTTTTGCTTAAAGGCTACTTTTATTTCTAAATGTCTCATTTCAAGGAAAGAACATAAAAAATGCATGTTTTAAAAAAAAATATGGGCAAATAAAATATTGCTTTGACTATTGGCATGCATGTACAAACTTAAACAATCAAAATATCGTCATCAGTAAATGTGTGGGTCATCGCCTTGAAACGGTCATCAAATCAGAAGTTATATAACAAACCTAGTCTTTTCATCACAAAATATGCTCGTTTTTCACTTATATAATTAACCGAGTCTCACCCGTGTATACCAAATAGGAGTTTTGTTCATTTGATAAAGTATGTGCTCTGAAGTGTTAAACATTTATTTTCGCCTATCCTTAACTTTAAGGAAGCTAATGCACTTTTTATAGTACTCCCATTGCTCTCACGTATAACTGAATTTCAAACGTAAGGCTAGAAAAATTAATAATTCAAAATTCAAATTGCAGCTTTAATAGAAATATGAAGAAGATATGATATATAACTGCTTATTCTGCAACTTACTTTTGAGTAACCAACCAGTCCTCTTGATATTTTCTTGAATACAAATATGGTAGAATCTGATTGAGTCGTTTGTTATCTGCAGGTACTGTCATTGAACATTATACATTTTTATATAGCGACCGCTTCCCCTGTACCCAGTTCCGGTGCCTTTGTAAACAAACGAAAATCGTCTAAACACATGGGATAGACTTATATATGTCAAGTGTTTTTTCATGGTACGTGCAAAAATAAGCATAAACTTTTTATTACATAATCAACGTATGAAGTACAGTTTTGTTGTTTAAGGTATAAATATGTGCATAATGATAGGTAATACCTGCTGAATCTGCTAGTGCTCAACACGTTTTATACAGTCGCAACTCGCTATGTCGAACTCTTGTTATCCCGATGTTCTGGTTGTGTCAAACGTTTTGGGATATGTTGGGTTATATAAGAAATGTTTAGTATCTCGTTTATATCGAATGTGTGTTATCTCGAAGTTTTTCACGAACTCCCAATGACTGCTTCATTGCGAGTTTTGACTGTATTAAATATATTTTTTACAGATACTGAACCAATTCTTGCCAGCTTAGTTTAGATCTTTGTTAAACAAAACAAAACAAGCTCGATTACGCCTCACACTATAAAGGGAATACTTTTAATGCTAACGTAAACGACATCAGACCCGTGCGAGATTTTATTTCGGGCAATGCAATGATTCTAGGATCCCTAAATATACGAATCTTTTCCGGTTACAATATCTCGAAATTTGTCTATAAGTGTAAATCCATTGTAAAAACATGTCCGTTTGTACATTTGAAATGGTCTACAAACAGAACGTTCATGCCCATTGGCATTTATGGACTCCCTTCCGTTTGAGGATACTTGTGAGCCCTACATGTATACGGAACAAACAGCTAGGCTGGTAATACAATATACAAACACATCATAGACACGATATCGTCATTAAAAGGAAAAATAGATACACTATTACCAAATAGTGTGTCCAAAATATAAAAAAAAACAATTTTCTAAAGGGACCCAACCACGTTTGATTGAGTCAGACATCGGACAAGTATCTTATCCGTATCATGTTTCACAGTTGGAAATGCTCGATTTTTCAGAACACCGTTAGATACTTTTGTAACGTGCGACGTCAAAGACCCAACAGATCCCTACAGAGAAAAGCATGCTCGACCCTGAAGGGTAAATTTTCAATCCACAAGGAGCCTTTGCTTATTTGCATATTACCAACAAAGAAAACATTCGTACTATGAACGTACTTCCGTCTTTAACGGAATGTTATACTATGAACGCACATCCGCCGCCTACATCGGACCGTTAAATTACTTTCCCCTTCGACAAGACTCGTCCCGAATCTTGGCTTAAGGAACTCGTGGGTAAGGCATCCCCGACTGGGCAGTTGTCAACATCCCATCGCTGCCACCATTTGTAACGTGCGACTTCAAAGACGCAACAAGGCCAACATATCCCTTCAGAGAAAAACATGCTCGACCCTGAAAGGGGTCCGCTGGTCTTTACATACAGTAAATTCTCCACCCACACGGAGCCAGGGCTTTGCTTATTTGCATATTTCAAACCAAGAAAACATACGATTTATGAACGTACTTCCGTCTATAATGGAATGTTATACTATGAACGCACATCCGCCGCCTTCAGCGGACCGTTACATTATTATGAACGCACATCCACCGCCTACAGCTGACCGTTACCCGTTGTCGAAAATTTAATTATGTTAGCAGTGTGGACATACCACGTGGTTTGGCACGTCACATTTAGTTATAACGTGAAGTAAAATACCGCTCAACTCAAAAAGGATTATCGCTGTAAGTATGTTATTTTTATATCAATTTTTATAAAACCTAGCGGAGGCTAAGTGGAAAAATGTACACTACACTCGGTTACTAAGCGGCATGTTGAGTAATTTATAGTTTTTTCAAAAATCGTGGGCAAATGCTGAAAATGGACAAAATATTGTTTGTTATGACGAGAAGCTAATTACGTTTCTGCTCCAAAAAGTTGTTTATATATATATTCACCATGTTTGCCTTAAAACGGAAGTCTCGGAATGCATATTCTATTCTCAGGATATATACATACCTAAAATAAGGCATACAATATATAGAAATATAAAATGTTTGTATTTTGTTATGACGAAAAGCAAAACCTATTTGGTTATGACGAAAAGCAGTTTTTAGGAACAATTGCCGACCTCGCTACATCTTGCAATGAGCCCACTTTAAACCTGTTTTGCAATGAGCATCGGTTATGTTTTACAGCAATTAAAAGACATATATGCATATGACCACTACGTGTCACTGCTAAGTATGTAGCTCATTGCAAGATGGAGAGAGGTCGGCAATTGTTCCTAAAACTGCTTTTCGTCATAACCAAATAGGTTTTGCTTCTCGTCATAACAAACAATATTTTGTCCATTTTCAGCATTTGCCCACGATTTTTGAAAAAACTATAACTTACTCAACATGTCGCTTAGTAACCGAGTGTAGTGTAACCTTTTTCTGCTTAGCCTCCACTAGGTTTTATAAAAAATGATATAAAAATAACACACTTACAGCGATAATCCTTTTTGAGTCGAGCGGTATTTTACTTCACGTTATAACTAAATGTGACGTGACAAACCACGTGTTATGTCCACACTGGTTAAGCTAGGTTTTACAAAAGTCAGTTTAAATGAGTATCCGGCACTTGTTGTTTGATGCTTGTTCATACATTTTAGTTGAATAACTCGATTTGAAAATAAATGAAATCCTATTCGTGGTGAACAAAGAATAAGTATAAGTCTTTTTATCTATTTTTTATTTGCCATTGAATAATTAAAACTAATTTCCTATTATTTAGTAAATGAATTCTCAGTTCACAATGGTTATTATACATGTATCACTAGTTTTTTCGATATATAAACACGATAATAATGTCCCGAAAGGGTCAAATTTCTTTTCCTATCGATAGTTGGGGAGGGGGCGGTAAGACGATTGATGAATGCTTGAACGCATGGCAACGGACATCCAAGTGCGAGGCCGACTTCGAATTGGATATTACCTCGTCTAAGCATTCCATACTCCGATAAAACACTTGTTTTAACTGGGGTGAAATATACCGCATAGGCATTGGAACCACTTGCCCCGTAAGACGATTTTTGCATGAGCGTGAGACCGTCTTGGGAATGATTTTAAACTTGAATGGTTTCAATAATTACGATTAAAACATTCTTTTTACCTAGGATGAAATATCTCCATTTGCTTTTAGTGACAAAAGGTGCCCACTTTCACGATTGCAACATGGTCACAGTCATAAGTGTTTAGTGTAAGATAGACATGTTTTAATCTTTACAAACTTTTCCTAAAAAATCGGATTGAAATGTTGACGCAACTGAAACAGACACTCGTTTGACCTGAACTAAAATAACCTCATTTACATCTAGCAACCAAATGTGACAGCCATCCGAGTGCAAGACCGACTGAAAATTTACTCTCTTTTTTATCTCGGCTAGGCATCCAATACGTTTGATGAAATATGCATCCTTAAGACGATTGTTGAATGTTCGCACACTTTGAGATAGCCATCTGAATTCGAGACAGACATACGGAACTGGTTTTAATATCGTTTAGGCACCCCGGACTTTTCATAAAAAATCGGATTGAAATGTTGACGCAACTCACGACGGGTGTTTGAACAATTTTTAATAGTTTCCAATTTTATCAATACCATTTGCAATCAAATATGGCCAGATAATGAAAACCTTGTGACACAATTAAATGTTATGTCTTGTAACACAAGTTAATGTAATGTCTTGTAAGTTGTAATACAAGTTGAGTTAATGTAATTTAAAATCTAGAATTGAATAGTGTGGTCTCTACTTGTACATGATTTAAATATCAGAATGATAAAGGACCTACTGTTTATTGTGGTCAATCAAAGCCCTACAGGTGTTTCCGTCTACATATTGAGAAAAGTAACTCCTGTAAAAACATTTAGTGACCAAATGTTCGGACGAGTGTTGCATGTTCGCATCCATGGTAACTGCAGTCCAAATTTGAGCTCATTTTGGGACTGATTTAAGTCTTGTGTATTTAAGTCTCACACATATTCGATAAAATCAATTGTTTGACCCGGTCTTTAATAAACTCATTTGTATTTAACGAACAAAGAATGCCTCTTATGGCGATGGTTGCATGTTCGAACGCATGATACGACCCATCAACGTACGAGAGCTACTTGGGACTGGTTTTAATCACCTGGGATAAAATGACTTCATTTGTAATTAGCTACTAAATGTGCCAGCGTTACACACACTATTGTTGAATGTTTGCAAGTATTGAATCAGCCATCCGAGTGCGAAAAAGGACTGGAACTGCTTTTGATCTCGTTTAGCCATCAACTTCTTTCAATACAAACACTCGTTTGACCTGGTATGAAATAAATGCGTTTGTATTTGACCAGGAATGATATTTCCTCATTTGTATTTAGATACAAAATGTGACCCCGTAAGGTGATTTGCACACGCTTGGTGGTAGTCTTCCGAGTAAACGTCCGACATAAGCCTTGTTTAAATCTCGTCTAGACATTCCATACTTTCGATGAAAACACGCGGTTGACCTACGATGAAATTACCTCATTTGCACTAAGGGACCAGCGATTTCCTCGTAAGATGTTGGTTGCATATTCGCAACATGGTGACAGCCATCCGACTGAGAGATAATCATGGGACCTTGTATGAAATTGCCTTATAAGAATTAAGCGATTTAGAGAATTGTTGTATTCTGGCCCACATAGTAACAATCTTGCGATTGTGACACTGACTTGGAACGTGTTTTAATCTTGTCTAGGCTTTTACTTTTTTTAATACGAACTGTGATAAAAAAAAATGATCTCGTTTGCATTTATTGACCAAATGTGCCCAGATTTCTTTCATGTTCGCAAGCATGGCAAGAGCAATCCAGGTGCGTGATAAACTTTGGACTCGTTTTGATCTCGTCTTGGTATCCTAGAACATTCATTCTTTTTTGATCTCGGATAACTGGACCTCATTTGAATTAGCGATTTGATCTTGTTTAGTCATTCCATGCTTTCGATGAAAATACTTTTGACCTGGATACTATTGCCGCATGTGCATTAAGCGTCCAAACGCATCCAAAGGCAATTATTGCACGTTCGACGCAAGATATCAGCTATCCGAATGCGAGACAGATTAAGGATTGAATTGTATGTCCTCTAGGCATCCCCGACATTCTACCTAAAGCATACGTTGGACCTTTGATGAAATAACTCCATTTGCATCTAGCGACACAAGATGCCCCCCCCCCCGTATACAGACGTTATTGTTGCATGCTTGGTTGCATGGTAAGAGCCATCAGAGTGCGATACAGACTTTGGTGTGGTATATTGGTATTGGTTAAAAGGCATTTTTTTTAAACTCACGCTAAAAACTTATAACACCAATATTTTAGTAAAATAGTTATTTTCTCGGTAAAAAGCGCTTTTCCTTAACTTAGAGTGACCAATGGTCAGTTTTATAAATAAAAAGTTACGTGCGCTTATTGTTCTTGTTACCATTCCGAGAGTTAATGTGTAGACGGAACAAAGAAACAATCAAAGACACAGAAATACTAAGCAGCTTTCAATCTGCTAATAGTGTCTGCAGAATTTTTCTTCGTTACTGACGTCTAAAAATCCAGTGGATTTAAATTTGAACGTTGAATATAATCATAGTGTATTTCAATTGTTGTCTAGTCCCACCAATGAAACAGGATTTCTATTTAAAATACTGGTGTCGGAGTTTTATCTTATAACGAAATCACTCGTCGAGGAGTTCATTGGGCCTTGTCAAATGATTAAATTGCACCTTTTCTGGAATCATCTAGTGTCTAAAGTCCCTACTAGTTCGCCATGCCAGTATGAAATACTTGAATATTTTGATAATGTTTTTCTCAGAATATGTACCATGATTATAATGTTTGCATCAAATTTCATCTGATATACCCGCGGACAATACAAAGTGCTTCATCTAACTCCCCAACATTGGTATTACAATGACCTAGTTTAACAAGGTTACCCAATTTAACTGTTACGGGAAGGTTTTACATTCAATTATTTCATTTAAATTAAAAAAAAAATATTGTAAAAAAACATAACCAAAAGCAATTGTTTAGCAGCCTGTTATGGACCTTTGTTTTTAATAAACTGAATTGCAATTAGACATAATCACTGCAGTGAAATTTAAGTATACAAATGTAGATTATAGTTCATGTGCGTGACACATTCAACAAATGGGAGAGATAGCGATCATGGGAATATAAAGTTATACCTGCGGCGGTATTCAATGTAATTCTTAAGCTTATCCTAAGACATGTCGGAGTGATTCCATTTATTCTTTTTGGCTAATTTATTTTATAATTCAATAAAAACACTAAGATTATATCCTTAAAAATAAGATAAATCTTGAGTGGCTATTGAATATGGTCCCTGAATAAAACTCGACCTATAGTTCGGACGTTGATCATCATAAGTAAACTGTGTTTAACGCGTTTAAACACCAAACTTGACGCGAAGCTTGAAGACAAAAGCGAGTTATCATAATCATACCATAATTTTATTATATGTACATGTAATACTGCTTAATATTACGGATATGCATTTACTTCGTATGAGATTTGTAATACAATTAGATCTATGTGTCTAGACATTAAAGTTGTTATATCAGTGGTAATGTCGCAGATTTTTTCATGAATGCAAAACTTTTTATTTACCATATTTAGTTACTATTTTCGAGTATATCTTTGAAAATGGATTATTTCCAGAAGCCTAGGTTAAAGGTGTTATTGTGCATATCCATAAAAAGGGCGATAAAACCGATCCTCTAATTATCACGTTGATGGATTAATATAATTTATAAGTGGTGTGAAACTAATAATAAATTAAATAATGATCAATTTGGCTTTCGCGACAGCCGCAGTACGGTGGATTGTATATTTATTTTGCACACTGTTATTCAAAAAGTTTTATCCAAGAAACGAAAATTATACTGTGCTTTTATTGACTATAAAAAGGCTTTTGACACTGCTATACATGATGCATTATGGATTCAATTAATCCAATCTGGTATAAGTAGTAAAATCTGTCGAAGATTTGCATAATATATCATATTCAGATATCTTTGATATTTTTCTTGGCTTTAAACAAGGGGAACCCCTTTCCCCTCTTATATATTTTGTTTATAAATGATATTAAAGCCAATGTAGATTTTGAATAATCTGACCAATAGTGATATTCACAACCTGTCGTTGTATATGTTACTATTTGTAGACGACATTGCACTGTTCACTACTGATCCTATTAGTCTTCAAGCTCAGCTTGATGCTGTGCAGTGATATTTATGCAAAAGGGATCCTAAAATTAATTTGGTAAAACCAAAATATGTATCTTCGAAAAACGTAAATCATTTTGTCTGGACAATCGGCACTCAATCTATTGAAAATGTCGATAGCTTTTAGCTTTTGTTAAGAGATCAAGCTTTATTAGCATTCAATCACCTTATATCAACATTCAGTGGAATAAAGCTTGATGTTACGACAAAGATGTCATTGTTTGAATCCATGATTGCACCAATCCTTGTGTATGGATGTGAGGCTTGGGGAATTTATGATATGAAAGAGGTTGACAAACTTTATCTTTAACTTCCAATGCAGCCGTTCTGGGTCAGCTGGGTCGTTTTCCTTTATCTCTACTATGTAAAATCAGAGCACTTAATTTTCTATACAAGGTAAAAATTCCAAAACCTCGCGTATACATGACATGTTAAATGAACAAGTGAATGATGCTGCCTGTCCATAGAGCAATGCCAATGATAACTGGTCTAAATGTGTTAATACTTTATTACACTCCTTAAGGTACGTATTTTTGATAGTAGTGGTATGGATCCTTACAAGCAAATAATATAAATTTTGATACGCATTTACATTCATAAACAGAGAACAAATTTAACATATTGATATCATGCCTAGTATCTTTAAGGCAACGTCTATATGATTAGTTTATACAACATTGGTCTGATACTGTTAATTCACAAAGTTTATTAGAAATTAGTATGAGTTATAAATTTAGAATTGCATTATCCAGACTACGACTGTATTCACAATCTCTGGAAATCGAGGTTGGGAGATATAATGATAGAACACGTATAAATCGTATATGTAAACTTTGTAATATTAATATGGTTGAATCTGAATACCACTTAATACTATGCTGTCCTTTTTACTCCGACATATGTTTAAAATGTAATAATTCAACATCATGGAATGCACTGAATAAATATACATAGAAAATGTCATCAAATAGTAATATCCCTTTAAGATGTTTGGCTAAAACATATATACACTGCTATGTTAAGGCGTTCTCTCTCCATTGATGCAGTTGCTTCTTAGTTTAATACCTTCAAGTATTTATAATTGTTGTATGAGGACATATCGAATTAATGTATATACTATGTACTATATGTTAATACCTTTGTATTTTGTGTAAATCTGATTTAATATGTTTTATATCATTCTTCATGGCCAAAGGCTTTTGTATTGCCAATATTGCCAATTAAACTTGTAAACCTGTAAACTTGCTGAAAATTTATGCTAAAAAAGCTGAGATTTGTGTCTTGCATAGCTAATTTGTGAAAACATTTCGGGAATAAATATCTTACTCGGTCCCGATCCATCCTCGGTCCCTTTGCTTAATACCATCTGCGCCTTCTGTTACATAAATAATCTTAAGTTGATTGTTTTGTACAAAAATATCTACAGCAAAAATGCTGAGTGCAAATCGGATTAGCGTTTAATGTAAAGAATGGTTTAATGCATTTCACGAATGTTATTGACTTTTTCAGTGCAAAAAGTTTCTAATAATTATATCTTGTTGTATCTAAGACTCATTTACGCTGTGGACAGTGTCGTATTTCTGTTGTGTTTAATAATCGTATACGCTGTGGAAAGAGTCATATTCTTTGTTGTGAGTATTTTCGCAGTTAAGTCACATGAATTAAACTGTAAATGAACAAAATGTTGATGTTTTACTTATTGCTTACGATTTCAAATAAAGGAAAAACCAAATCTACACATTTATGCGGGTGAAGCAGGGAGCTTTTGTCTGTTTTTTTTTAAGACATTACATAAAAATATATGTCACTACACTAGTCTTTTTGTAAAATTGTATGTGTGAATGTTCTTATTATTCCAACGTACTTATATAATAAAACTATTGTGCGCGCTAGCGTGTGTGTGTTTCCTGGGCCGCTTTGTAATGTTACAAGTTACAAGAGCTAGATCAACGAAATTAATCTATGTGTATTAATCATGTATATACTTAGTAAAACGGATGCGGAAAATTAAGGTCTGATATCATTTCTGGATCGTTCTTGTCGAACGAACGGTCAAGCCAGCCTAGATATAAAAACGCACTTAAGAAAAAAATAATAATATAAAAAAGTATGGGAAAAGTCCTAAGTAAAACAACTCATGTACAAAAACTGTTTAAAGGCACATGGCAAGGCTCCGAATGAGACTGGAATAGAGTCGCACTCGTACAAACACCACGTATAATATGACAATCAGGCCACATACTCATCAAAATAACTTAACCGATACATGATAGGATAACCGCTTTGGGTCGGTCAATGAAGCTGGAGTTCACAGAAAAACCAGCCTACTGATAGATTGTTAACATTTGATTAAATTGACCTATCTTATTTAGTGAGTTCCAAAGTATTTCAAAAAAGTATTATATAGGAGGAGGTTTGAAAATGACCAGAGAAAATAAAGCTTAAGTTCAACTGAATATCCCCTAAGTTTTTTTCTATCCTTGCCGATGCGTTTACACCAGCATTTGTAATGTTGTCCGAAGAAAACTGGGGCAAGCAAGCGAATTCATTGTTTATAAATGAAAACCAGCGAAGCGGAAACCAGTTTAAGTCGGTGTATATATACAGTCAAAACTCTCTATGTCCAAGTCGTTCGGACCACGGGAAATACATCGAGATAACGAAAGGTAATTTCTAGCTATTGAAATGTTCAATGGAAATGATTCAAAACGCAACGCCTTATATATGAAGGATACTGATTGAAGGACTTATAAAGATTTGCATGCGCATTTCGGAAACTAACGCTAGCCTAAGTCGAAAACATACAGAAGGCCAGAGTTAGTTCCTTTAACCTTTACTTAGAAGGCAGCGTTAAAATAATTGTTCAGGGTAATCATAGTAAATGTTATTTAACAGGCTATAATTGTCTCGCCCTGGTTCGATGTTTTTTAAACAAAAGTACAGATAATGTCTGATTTTTTTCGCTTTTATATAGTTTCACTTCAACCGACCAATTCAATCCTAGCATTAAACTGCCCTCGGTAGAACGTCTCTGTGACAAACCAGACTCTTTAAATGCAGATTTTCAAATTATTCGTTATGCAAGTTAAACGTAAATGTATGTTATGTGTTTCACTATGTTTCTAAGACAATGAATAACAATAGTTTACACACACCAGTTTCAAAAACTAAAGAAGTGTTATTTACAGACAATGGTCGGAATATACGCATGGCTGGTTCTTGTTGTCACTGCCTCTCTTATACAGCCGACAGTTCGTAAGTACTCACATAGAGACATTTGCTTATGGTCACCATTATGTCAGTTATATTGTTTTTATCAATTCTTTAAACTATAGCATTGTATAGGTATACGATTCTTGTGTTTGATTGCTTTTTAAAGTCGCAATTTTGCCTTTGATCAATATGTCTGTGTATATTCACAAATAAAGAATCAAATTTCCTATTTTTCTCTTTTCCTTTTGAGAACCTTTTTATTTCTAACTTTCAAGCCTGTAAATGGATTTGAAAATTATTGAAATGTTTTGTTTTTTATTTCTTCAAAAGAACAGATTATGTGCTTTCAACATAAATTGTTACAATGATGTAAATTATGCCCTGCCTAGAAAATAAGTAGACTCTTTAAACATACACTTAATTTGTAAGCTTGTAAAAGGTAAGCTTGAAGTACGGTAGCTCACAAGGGCTGTTTGACCTAGAACTATAGGTGTACACAATCAAAACTAAGTGCTTACATTTTAGTACTAAACACTTAGATCTAAGCTCTAAGAAGTAAATACCAGCAGGCGCGCCATTTTAAGAAGAATGGGAAGATGACAGAGAATAGATCGCATATTTGAATATAAAACAGAGTTTCCTGCTTAAGTGATTCCTTTTGCGATTTTGTTGAGGCTTTCACCCCCGTGGGCCATGAACATTAAACCATATTTTAGTGATGTACCAATTATTATGGTACTTGAGGATCAGCCATACCCTCCATTGTGGCGATCGACAACATCGTGACCATGTAGTGGTGTTGTTATTGGTTTTGTTTATGAATGTTATGGCCCTACAAATGGGAGGGCAAATAAATTTGCATTTTTGCGTGCGTACGTCCGTGCGTGATTTCGTCTGTAACCATGTACTATGCAAATTTGTGTCCCTCAAAACTCTAAATTTTTACGACCTGGAGTCATAATACTTTATGGGAATACTGTAACGTGATAAACTGTGCACTGGGATTTACCAGGTAAACAGTTTGGGACTTGAATCAGGAAAAATAGGTTTTTTAACTTGCGTCGCTCAAAACTGCAAAAATATTTAACATTATGTCATTACATCTTCGATGGAAGTTGTTCAGATTATGAAGTTGTGCACTGGAATGCGTTTTACTGGAGTTGAGATATAACGTTTGAATATGCAAGAAT
Source organism: Mya arenaria (assembly GCF_026914265.1). Lineage (NCBI taxonomy): Eukaryota > Metazoa > Mollusca > Bivalvia > Myida > Myidae > Mya > Mya arenaria. The sequence goes on along the minus strand of NC_069129.1, from coordinate 71,634,551 downwards.
TGCTACTCTGAACTTGTGTCGCTAAAAAACTATATAATCTAGAGTTAAGCTAGGAAACCTTATGGGAATGCTATTAAGGTAATGCAGTTGTGCATCTCGGGTTTTGTTTTGCAACGGCACACACCAGAAGGAGAGTTATGGTCGTTCAAAGAGCAAAGCATGCCTTCAGAACGATTTAAACTGTCATGACACCTTAGCAGAATGTTGGATAGGTAACCAAGTTGTGCACTAGGAATTTTGTTCCAATATATATATGTAGCCATGTACGTTTAAACGGAGTGACTTTACGCTTGGTATGAAACAATAATTATAATTGGTTTGAAATTTTCGAAGGTCCGGTTGGGAATGTGAGGTCCTCAGTGATCTATGGACACAATTGTAGATTCTCATGTATAGTAATTCTTACGCAACGTTTAAGCGTTTTCTAATCACGATTTTGCCTCGAGGAGATTAAGATCAACGCTTAACATTTGTTGCTTGATCGTTTGCTAAGTGGATTGTGTTTTTACCGTTAATGGAAAACATGATAATAAATTATGCTAGTGTTGCCACAGCTGTCATTTTCATGATGAATTTAACTTAATGTTCTCTTTATATATATATATATATCCTACAACGATTGTGAAACATATTATAAAAACATTATTTTTATCACTCTCGCTGGCACGATTTTGCGCTAGGGTGTGGTCTTGTATGGTGGGGGAAACCGGAGTACCCGTAGTACCCGTAGGAAACCCACTTGTCCGGCTTGGTGACCATAAATAAAACGCACATGCGCCCAGATCGGGAACCAATCCCGGGTCGTCTTGGTAGAATAAGTAAGCTAACCTGTACTGCGCTAACCACAGCTTACCGGAAACCAAATTGTACGGTTGTTGTTTGCTATTACGGCAGTAAAATGTGGGATTACGTATGTTTTTAGCTGACGCGTTAAATGGGCTGTACTCCGTATGATAAAATAGCGAATAAAAGAACATAAACTGACATAAACTTGGTATCGATGTGTACAATGCATTGAAACTTACTAACTGAAGTACCATATAGTTTACCATTTAATTTATTTTTAGCAATTATTTCGTATTTTTCCATTAAAAAGATTACCTAGTAGAATTCATTTCTTATGCGTGATTGGCTTGTCGATGTTAAGTTAGGTATATAGTTTAAATATTCCACTCGTTTAGGGTAAGCCTTTGTAGCACAGTGGATACAACTCTGGGTGCGATTTTGGCGACACCGGTTCGAACTCGGTCTCCGACTCAATTTTTTTTGACATTTTCGTATTTTTTTTACAATTATGACATCAAAGTGTAAAACATCTTATTAAATAATTGTCCTGAGATTCGTTACAGAAAAACAACAACTTTTTTTGGTGCCAATCTGGTGTACAGTCCCTTTAATTTTGGAGACTCGAATTTTTCAAGTTCTTCTTTTCTTGAAGTCTTCCATATAAGGACACTTCCAAAAGCACTATCTCTAACGCCATAAACAATGAATATATGTTACATTGTGTTTATGTTTACACATTCTTCGGTCACGTTGGCAATGATCGTTTCATTCTGTAAAGTCTAAGCAGCACGATCAACAAGTACGGTTTTTACAAGGCAGTTAACCTTCTTAATGCAACAAACATTGAACAAGGCGCTATATTTTATTATCGTATATGCGATCTCTTCTTACAGTGTTTTTCTTTTTTCGAAGAATGACCCGTCTCCTGGTATTTACATCTAGAACCTACGTTCTAAGTTCTTAATTCTTAAATGTAAGCAATATGTTCTTATTTTGTAGATCGAAATTCAAATTCTAAACGGCTTATTGGCTTCCGTATCTAAGACTCCCCTTTATTCAAAATGCCAAATTAAATAACCTCGTGTCTGAACTTCACATTGATATTAGAACATGTTGGAATGTATCACACTTTCAAACATGTTTTATGTAAGACCAATCCCGTTTCCTTTATATATAAGCCTACAACTGGATACAAGAAAGACCATTGATGCAAAGCATCAAAGGGCGCCGTTTAATAGTTTATGCATTTGTTATATGTTGAAAAACAAGGAATGTCAAGGTCAACAAGCATATTATGGTGCATTGAACCGCATCTATGAAATCCTCAAAATATTTGGACAGGAAAAGATACAAAGGGAATAACTCTTGCAATACGCTGAAATAGAGTTATTGTTCATGTACACTGTAGTTCTAATCATATAGGAAAGGAGGCAACGTCACCATGCTGGAATGATGACTTGTAGGGAAGAATAAGTTACCTAATTCATCATGAAGAAGTGATATGAAATAACAATTTAACAATTTTTGTAGTACTTTAATAAACATTATCATTTCGTCTGAAAGTTGCAAACATAAATAGAACATAATTATTGAACTGTTTATTGAACTATAAAAAGTGAACATTGTTTACTAGATGAATTGCATTCATAACATAACATGCCTTGTTTTTAGCTGTTTAATAATACTAAAATGTAATGTAAAATTGCATAAAAATCTGGTTTATGGAGTAATAATGTTAATTTTTTCTTTTACATAGTAAAGAAGAGTTGAAAATGGATGTTTTTAGTTGATATTAACATAAAAACAGCATGTGTCTTGTTGGACAATGGCAAAATTTTCAAATATGATAAAAATAACGCATTCAAACTGAATATGTATCAGACTATGTATGAAAGAAATAATACTGTTTCATTTTTAAGGTTTTGAAATACAACAATGCACATATAACCATAAATAGGCCAAATATGCAAAAAAAAAATAGTAATCAATGTGTGAAAGTGATACTGAACACTTAAAATAGGTTTTTGTGCATTGAATGAATATATACCAGAAAAGCAATACTAAATCAAGTCCAAAATGTATAATAACATGAAGAACACCCCTTTATGAATATCTTCATAACAAATCAGAGTACATGTAAACAATAATCATTTATATCATTAGTATCAAATGTGTCTAGTTTAAAGTGTGTTTTCATTTGCATTAAATTACATTGTATACCAGAAAAGCAATTATAAAAATCCTAAAATGTATAAGAAACTGAAGACAATAAAGAATAACAACCATTAATGAATATCTCCAAAACAAATCAGAGGTCACCTAAACAATAATCATTCATATAATTAGTATCAAATGTGTCTAGTTTTTGTGTGTCTATACATTATCTTTAAATGAGCATCTTTAAAGTGAAACTCTTATTTGAAATCAATACATATAATTGTATTTATAACACACATCAAATTGAATGATATTACTGAAATATTGTTTACTGATAACAAGCTTGTGACCCTGTTTATAATAGCAGAAAGCATGACAAATATTAAATGATTGGTGATTGCTAAAATATTTACTGTGGTCTACTATAGTATCACAAGGCAGAAATACCATGTTTTATGTTCATTCTTATTTGCAAATTGAATTTAAGATCCTTCATTAGAAACATTGTTGTTGACATCTATCAACCCATTTAAAAAAATCAAAACAATAATACAATAATAGTAATTGTGATAAGTCTTATTTGGGAGTAAGAGCATCTTTAAAAATAGTGTGTGGTTTTTTTTTTTCACTTAAATATGTAACAAGAAGAAAATATACATAATGTCATGTAACTATACATTTTTATAACTAATAAAATGATTTAAAATCAACCTTTTTCTTGTAAAAATTCATCCCGGGTAATCATTGGAGCCATAACATTTTGTTATGTGTTGAAAATGCTCCAACGCGTCTTCCGTTTTAGTGCCAATGAGTGGAATATGGATGTAAACAGTGAGTATGGTTTCTTATTTTTCATTTTTAGAGGTTTATACGAGTAAATTTAAAAAATTGGAGAATGTAGTTCCACATAGGAATGGCCATGAGTTGTTCTAAATGTAAAAGTTCTCAATAAAATTTAATATCTGATTGTCTAGAACTTGCATATCTTGCTAGACGTTAGTGTTGACAACGTAAAAATCTGGACTTTCGTGAGAATTGTTCTCGTACCTTAGGTTTAAGCATTTTCTTTACATGTGTGTGGCTTTTTTATTGACAAAAGGTTGCCGCGTTACAAATTTTAGAACTTTATTTGTTATAATTGCTGCACTATGCTCGATTTTTTTAACGTTATGGTGCCAATGAATAGGTTGTGGTGCTCATGAATAGTAATTTAGTAGGAAACGAATGGTGAAAAAACTGTAGCAACTTCATAACATGAAAATTAACAATTAACTGAATTAATATCATTTTCGATCTTTTTAAAGTATGACCAACTACCACACTTCTTCGCAAACTTTAAGGTTCATTATGTGTCTAATAAATTAATACTTAAAAACAAATGATCGTCGTAATTCCAATTCTGTATTTCCAGGTATTTTAACGCAAAATCTAACAATTATGTTTATATATTTTCAGATGGGTGTCTTTTAAGGGATAAAGAGGCGTGTATACTCTGTCGAGAAAAAATCACTCCGTAGCTCAACACATAACAAAATGTTATGGCTCCAATGATTACCCGGCGTGAAATTGAAAAAGCTTAATTGGACTTATTCATAAAATGTAATCATTTAAATAAATGAATTTTACTTATGATACTAACTCAGAATTCAGATTTAAAAACAATGAATGCACTTTTAAATTAAAATATGTAAAGAAACAAGTACACTAAGTAGCCCCCCCCCAAAAAAAAAAAAAAAAAAAAAATAATAAAAAATGTCAGAGTGAAAGTTCTCAACTAATGTCTTTTTAATATTATAACATGTAAACAGTCTCTGTTGGTAATCGATGTCTATTTGTTATATTTAGTCAATGGTATTCTAACATTTAGAATTTTTCACAATAATTGTTCACTCTTCAACATTTGAAGTTTGGTTTGTTCCCATGCTTTTGTAATTGTAGTGTGTGCACAGATGATAATTACTCAATGCTGAGTCATTGCTGATTTGGTTTCCATGCCCCTTCAGGTTCTTTACCTATCTAGAATGTTTAGTGCTGTAAAAGAAAAAAAAGTACTTTCTAACTAATTTGTATAGATAATAATACTGCCATACATATACAAAATAAAATATAAACAGTTTATTATTTCTCAACATTATTTAAAAACAACAACAATAAGCTGATACATACATGTATATAATATAAAGAAAATTACTAAATTTATCAATAAAATTCATCATCACCACCACCATCACCACCACCACCACCACCACCACCACTGGATTATTGAATACAGTGAGTTTATAAAACAACAAACACCAACTCAAATATGTTTTATATGAAATACTCACATCACCTCTATCAGATGTGACTGCCTTGTGGATAGACATGGATGTCAAATCTGTCTCAAAGATCCAACAAAGTATTTAATGCAGGCTGGAATTCTTCATATAATAGTAATATTCAGCCATTTTCCTGCCTGAAAGAAATTATACTTCTGATTATCAACCAACAGAAACTATAACCGTAAATTACAAATGCACATGTATTAATTATACATTCTGCACTTATATTCGTTTTAGCCAAGAGAAGGGGTTGGTAGGCACAAATGTGTAGTTGTTGTGCATATGGTTGATAATGATTCACAACACTCAGTATGACGTTCAACGAGACCTACACCAAGCAAATGAATGTCGCTTGTGTCCAAGCTGTCGTGGCTTCCAGCCCGAAACCATGTACATCTTTTAATACAGGTTTATTTTGAAAATATGCAGTTTGTAAACATATAGTGGGTATTTTTAAGTCTAATATTTTTCTAAGATAAAACAATCAAATAAAAGATTACATACTCATATCATATACATAAATGATGTACATAAGTACATTTAAAAATATGTAACATGTACATAATGCACCAGCCAATTGTAACCACAGCCCCCAGGTCTGGGGATATGCCGGGGATAGCCGGGGAAATGGGCTGTGTTTTTACCTTTCAGGTGGCCTCGCAGTGCTGGGTGAATACGGTGGTTTTGTCTTTGAGCAAAATATAGCCGTACCTAGGCTCCCTGGGGTATGGGGCATATGGCGAGGATTTGACCATCAGTTCGTCCCCGCAGGACGAGGATTTTACCCAGGGTTGGCTAGACCGAAAGTCAAAGTCCCAGCTATTCCTCGGACCTGTGGGGGGGCATGGTTACAATTGACTGGTGCATTATAAGTAGATGTAAAGACTAAAGTATGTAACATGCATATTTATAGTACATGTAGAAATATTAAAACGCTGTCTTAACATTTAGCAAATTTTTTTTTTTAAGAATTCCAAAGATAAATGAAAAAATAAACATTTTTGAACACATAAACGTACACAACTACTCAAGGATACTTACATGAATAACCCTTTGATACGAATATCCCAGTTCCATGCTGATTGTTGGCATTAGTATTTTCGACAGAAAATCTTCCCTTACGCGTATAATTCACTTATAATCCATGTTTTACAGTAATGACTCAAATTGTTAGATGTATCGTAATCAACTGTCAGTGTGCACTTTTATTGTTTACTTATTTTAAACGTATATTCATGAGAAAACTTCACCGAGTTTCCAACTATTAATCGACGATGTAGAAATTCCATTATTGACCTATGAATAGCGGGGAAATACCTTCTGGTTCTAAAAAATAGCAACATCCGGATATGTGTACAGTGTTCTAAAAATAAAACAACCCGGGGCAATCGTAATAAAATTTTACTAATGTCACCTTCAACACATTAACAAATAAAGTTAGGTGAACATATAATTCCAATATCGATTAAATTAAAGAAAACAGCTTACCTCATGGTTTAACAATGCAGTAAACATAAGAAAACAACATAACACATAATTATTCCCATTCACATAATTACCGGTCCACACATTTTACATTTCATTCAGAACTCCTCCGAATGTTTGCATTTCCGGCACATGATATTACAGGTAACCAATGGGAAAACGTAAACGAATCGGGAACAGTTATTAAACTTATTTGTCGTTCTTCCGATATAATGTTTTGAAGATAAATTGAAGATAATCTATTCAACCATAAATAGCATTTTAACACCCATGCAATCGCGATCCATTTGCATTTTTAATCATCATAAAATAACAGTAAAACCCAACTGTCAATCAACTTAAAAACCGCTCCTACCACTAACTAAAATAAATTCACATTCCATAATAGGCGCGCACTTCAGTGCGGCGCCAATCAAAATTGCATACTTTTACTCATACTTTCATCATGTATGTCAAGGGCTTATACTCATCCCTCTGTTTAGCCTATCAAAAGTCTTTGGTTATCGAGGTGTTAAAGCCAAAAGGGTTCTAAGTGGGATTAAATTGAGATGCTCATAGAACCGTTTTTACTTTAACCCATCGATTAGCTATATCCAAGCATTGAACAAACATGATATAAGTTACACGTTCTTACATCGTATGTAAAAACATGTATTACATCAAATGTATCCTACAGAAGTTCGAGATGCTACCTTCTATCAAAATGCAGCGAAGAAAGACTTGCTGAACAAATTACGGTAACCTAATTCATTTTCACATCGAGGCTCGACTATATTCCAAACAGCTCTTCTCTTGTATTCTGTGTCAATTTTAACATTCAAACAATAAGAAATGATAATTATTTGAGAAAGGAAACGGAATGAAAAAGACAGACACACAATACGGAATTAACGTATATCTATAACACATTTCTTCGTGCTCTATTACATATGATAGCAATAGAGAAAACAAACGCGTGGCGAAGAACATCATACTTTTCATCGGAGATGGTATGGGTATGTCCACTGTTACCGCCGCCAGAATTCGTAAGGGTCAACTCGAGGGTTATCCTGGAGAGGAGACGGTGCTTAACTTCGAGCGTTTCCCTTATGTAGGCCTCTCTAAGGTAATGCCATAATATTACGCTGCTAATTATTATACATTCGATATGTATGTTTCTGAAGTTTTCCATATAAATGTTTATGAACAATTCCCTTATACAGGGCTCTCTAAGGTAATTCCATTTTATAATGCTGCTAATTATGATATATTTGGTATGTATGTTTCCGCAGTTTTTAATATAAATATATGTAAAAGACTTCACTGGTCAAGAGGTCTTTTAAAGGGAGTTAGGCATAAAAAGAGTTATAATACCTCACGTGTCTTTGCCGCTGTAAAATGGACCGGTAAACATGTTAAGGCGAATTATAACCATCAAGTTTGTAAAATACAAACGTATACATGAAATCAAAGTAAAATGAACAGAAATGGCATATTTGCCAAGAAAATATGTAAAATTGCGGATAAAATCAACACGTACATTTGAAACCATTGCATCGTAGCTCACAATCTGTTCAAAAACTTTTTTATCGTTAAAGTTATGATACCAAACAAAGATGTCGACCGAAAAATATGTTTCGCCTTATACTGGACGAATACATTCTTAATTACACAGAAAACTTCCCTTACCATATAAATGCACCATTTGTTTTGCAACCGAACATTTTCAACTTCAAATTTGCCCCATACAATTTTATCGCACCCTTTCCTCCCTGCACCTTATACTTTACGGTATATTCTCGACTGTTTTATTCACTGTATCCTTTTTATAGATGGATTGCTGCATACTTTTTGTCCTTCATTTCGTTAAAATGTTAAATGCTCGTTGACTCTATAATTTATGTAGGTATACTGTGAGGACGTTCAGGTACCAGATTCAGCCTGTACCGCAACGGCATTATTTACTGGTGTGAAGACCAACTTTGAAATGTTGAGATTGGACGCTTCAACATCACTCAACGATTCCTGCGTTGACCCAGCAAAGGGATTACCCGGACTACTTCAGTGGTCACAAGCAGCAGGTTATTGCTACACTTCACTGACTTCCTTTCATGTGACAGAGGTAGTGATAGTTGAACGTATTGCAGCTATTGCGTATCTTGTCCGTTCGTCACAAAGCTTTGTATAGGGCTTATCTCCAACAGAATATTGAACTTTACAGAGATTCTAACCAGCATGTAAAGATGTTCACCAGGCCCCAATATCACGAAAATACTAATATCAAATCTCAATATGAACCTATTTTACCATATAATAATGCTATTAAAATCAGATATGTTTTAACACCTTTTAAGAGCACATTCAATCAAAGAATATTTTCATTAAAATCTTTGGTGACACTCTTATTCAAAATCATAACATACACATTTATAACAAACATCAATTTCGACTGATAAACCTTTAACTTCTTACTAATCAATCAATTTTGATTCAATGCATTTATGGAGAATATTGATTGTTATGAAGGATACAGAGTTTAATTGGAAAGAAAGGTGCAGAAAACACGATATTTCTACCTTATGAGATGATAGTAGATCACAGTAAATCTTTGAGCATTCACCAATCATTTAATATTTTTGCGTTTTCAGCTATTAAATACACGGCTACAATCTTGTTATCAGTAATTAACAATTTCCATAAATGCATTATTTAGTAAGTAGTTAAAGGTTTATCACTCAAAATTTAAATTTGTAATACTGTAACATGTGTATGTATTGATTTTGAATAAGAGTGATATTGGGGCCAGGAGTTTCGTGTGTGGCTGAAGTCAGTAAGTGCAGAGTTGTGGCTCCAGTTTTTATTAATAAAATAGAATATAGATAATGCAATTTTGTCGCGCGTATCTCCAAAAATCTTTTGTTCATGCCTGTACCCAGCAAAGAGATGGTCCTTGACAATTATTATTAGGCATACAGAGTATGGAATTACGTGATACACTCAAAAAACAACAACAAAAACAGACAAGATAACGTTTTTACTTTAAATCGTTAGATTATATTATTCCATTTTGATAAGATGTCATATATGTAGGTATATCTCGAGTCGGAAAGTTCGGTATTGCCTGTATTTCATTGACTATGGATAAAATACATGGTTTTGTGAAGCAGGCGGAAAGTAAGAGCATACATGACCTATTGACATATTTCTAGTTTATATTGTTAGAAAGTAAAACGAATAAGTGATATTTGATAGGGAAATCTCAAACACCAGTGCTATGACAATACAGTTTGATTCAATGGCACTCGTCTCGGCCAATCAGCAGAATACTATTTTAAGATCATATGACAATATTTAATGTTGAACTGCGGTTTACAGGAAAGTCTACGGGTATCGTAACAACATCCAGGATGACCCACGCCACCCCTGCGGCCATGTACGCTGTGGCCACAAACCGCGACTGGGAGACAGACACGTTGACACCAGCTGGTTGCATTGACATCGCCGATCAACTGATCACACTCAATAGCGATATCAATGTATGCAATCACACTTAATAGCGATATTAGTTTAAGAGATCGCACTCAATGGTATTGACTTGAATAGCGATATAAATGAAAGTGATTTCACTCAATAGCGAAATCAATGTAAGTAATCATACTAAATAGCGATAATTATCAATGAAAGTGATCATACTCAATAGCAATATCAATGATACTGATTTCACTCAATAGCGATATCAATGAAAGTGATCACACTCAATAGCGATATCAATGATGGTGATTTCACTCAATAGCGATATCAATGAAAGTTATCACACTCAATAGCGATATCAATGAAAGTGATTTTACTCAATAGCGATTAAATGAAAGTGATTTCACTCAATAGCGATATCAATGAAAGTGATCACACTCAATAGCGATATCAATGCAATTATTTACACTAAATAGCGGTATCAATGAAAGTGGTTGCACTCATTAGCGAGATCAATGTAAGATGTCACTCTCAATAACGGTAAAAATGTAAGAGATCGCACCCAATGGCGATTTTACTGCATGATTTCACACTCAAATAGATATCAAGAAAAGGGATCACAATAAAAAGCGATATTATCGTAAAAAATCGCACCCCAAAGCTATACCAATGTAAGAGATCACACTCAATATCGACATCAATGAAAACAACTGCGGACTTTGTATATTTATATTTTCTTTATTTCCTCGGACCGAGATGCATTTAACAAATAACATAATAAATGCATGTGCTCACAAATAAAAGATAAGAAATATGTCATGATAGATGCATGTGAAAATAAACTAATGATATGATCAGATATACATTTGCATACAGAAAGATACTACAAAATGGCAAAATAACTGATTTATAATGAAAGCAAAAATGTTACGTTTTCAAGATATATATATGCAAATAACAAACTGAAAAATGAAGTGAAGAAAGGAGAAAAAAGAACGTGTACGATATCTACTGTATTTTTTGTAAAAGCAAACAATTTATTACATAAATATGCAAGAAGTGAAATTTCATTACGATCAAAATTATTATATTCATCATTCGAATTTTTGCTAACGTATGTTTACATGCTAGTTGAACTTGAAATGTATTTTTAAAATAGTTAAGCATTTGTAGACAATGTGTATTGCTATTCTCAAGATATTTCTGTGTACTTTCTCATCTCTGAAAGCTAAATGTCTTTTCCCAATCATATATTGCAACTAAGCCTCCTCATTACCAAACGAAATCAACGTATGTCGGAATGAAAGTTTTCTGAAACCGTTTTATTTTTAATTCATTCGTATATCAGACGATAAATTGCATGGAAACAGAACATGCATTATGTCATTATTTAAAATAACACCAACGCGTGACATAACATTTACTTATTTTAACTTAGTATTTATTTCTTTGTCTCATATATTCATGCTTTAATGTCCTGCTTAACTGTGTTCTTTGAAATAAATTTGTAAAAACAATTGATTGGGAAAGCCGATCACTTTTATCTTAAATCTAAGACAAACAATCGGAGACATATAATTTTAATTAATATAGACCTTACTTTTGTATTTCAGGTAATACTGGGTGGGGGAAGTTCCTACTTTATCCCCTCAGATGGAATTAATCCCGTGACCAACATCAACGATTCAATGCGAACAGATGATAAAGATCTGATTCAGGTTTGTCAAGAAATGTGTCAATATAAAATGGATAACGGTTTGATGTAGTGCGTTGGAGATAAAGTTTCTAATTACGCAATATCGAAATTATGTATACTCGTACGAATCTCAATAACAATCTTTGTGGTAGATTAGTCAGAAAGTCTTAATCCTTCAAATAGTCATCATTGATCAGAAGCGTCATACTACAGTGCATGCTAAATGTATGGTGATGGTAACATCCCAAATATAATATATGATTTCATGATATTTTGTAAGATATCGAGATTAATCAGTGAACGGTTTGATACTTTCACAGAAGCCTTTGCGCCAAGAACTAATCTAACCTCTCCAGTAGCTACTGCCTTTGATCGGAAGTGACTTCCTCACTTTTGACAGTACTCACCTTTTCTCATTATGCAAATTATACGACAATATAATAATTTGATATTAAACTAAACCATATGTTTAAATTTAGGCCCTTTTTGAAACATGAAAACTTACCGCTTATTTGTGAAATGGTTATTCGTTTTCAAATGTTTTCTTTCATCAAACTGCTGGAGAACATGCGATGTTTTATCATATATTTTATATGTACTCAATCTTTCTTCGTAATATGGAAAATCAACACAGCGAACAATAAATCATTTTTATATATTTTTCGAAAACTGTTATTACTTAGGACTCGTTTATTGATACATGTTTGAAATCAAGCACGAGGAAATAATAAACTTTAAAAACAATTATTTGTCCGGAAGACAGCACCGGAATGAAAGTCCACGTCACAGGCGATCTATGCTGCGCGTGAGGGGCTTCCCAATGACTGCAGGGGTAAACCTGGTGTATATTCTTTACATGAATTAATACAATGATAACCATTCAACAAACAAGCATAAAAACACACAAACAGTTGTTGATTTCAGTGTACGGTCGCTTTTTATCTCGCTCGAGATCATAGACAAACAAGAAATTAATTTCATTGGTCATAACAAACTCAAACTAAAAATGCCATTGGTCATTTTAAAATAATATGAAGACCTACTTAACAAAAACGTCTTTTTGCGTCGGGCTTAACCGAATAGCTGACTGTATAGATAAAGAAGGAACTTCTTATTAGTTAGTAAATTGACTCCATTGACGTTTCATATTGAACTATAAGCTTGTTTTAAATACTGGTTTTATAAAGATGTTTTATTCAAGTTGATATGTTTATATTTTATAAAAGCGTTTAGTTGCCATATTTATGTGAAAAACTACAAGCTCAGTAGCCAAAAGTTTTAACATAAACCCCGTCTAATGGCACAGGGTAAACGCCAAAGACATAGGACAAAAAAAATCAGAAACATGGAACAACAGCTCAAAACTCCACAAACAACACAGTACATATATACAATATAAAAACTAGGTATGTTTATCAAGGAGTGTTAGGTAACGCCTTGGAACGGTCAGTAAAATATAAAATTGCTGGGGGTTTAAACCAGTTTACGTTCACAAATCTCACTCTTATCCAACAAGCCACAAGCAAACGTGCTAACACACTACACGGTCGATCGTTTAAGTATAAACAAATGTTCTCAAGAACTCAGTTCCTGTTGGTGATATATTTGCACACCCTACAGTAAATCTAATAATAACGCAGAGGCGTTACGTTATCTCCTGGGGTGAAAACATTTCTGTTTGCAAAAAACCCATATTTTTAGTCAAACATGGCAGTTCCCTGTAATACTGTGCGTGGTTCTGGTATTCCTTTCAAAAAGCTGCACTGACTCAAGAATTACATACTTGAAACAATAATGAAACCAAAACAAATCTCTATGTCTTGTCAAACCATTCGGACACTAGTCATCCCACTGGTAAACAGTGGCATAGTATGTTTTAAGATATCTCTTGTTTGTGTTTATAACAATAAGCTTTATATCTTTAAATAAACATTTGTTTTGTTTTGTTCTATGTCATGCGTGAAAAAAATACGACCCTTCACTAAAATCAACAAATATCCTCTATAGTAATTATTGTGTAATCGGTACCTGGCCTATTACTGACATCCGATCAAATACACCTTTTTTCAGGCCTGGATAGATGACAAAGAAGCGAAGGACGCTTGTCATAGTGTGGCATACAACACCGAACAGTTGCAGGCGATCGATGCTAACTATAAAAAATACATTCTTGGTAGTATATAAATATCATTTATTTCTCAATTAAAAGCTTTGTTCTACTTTATATTTAAGAAAACTACATGAGTTCTTCTGGAGTAAACCATGACAATCGCAAAATTATCATTGCAATTATAATTGGCATTTAACTGTTTCTGAAATACTAATTGAATTCTGGGTAAAAAAAAATAAAAATATGCTTTAACATATGCGTTAGCTTTTTATAAGGATGGCGTATATTCCTGTGTTACACATGTAATATAGCAAAATCACTCTGCGTTTTTGTAAGCAATAATTGGAAATAATTGCTTAGTTGGCAATATTCCGGAAAGTTATACGATATGGCATTTCTTTGTCAGTTTGGAGTATTCGCCTCATCACCAACGCAGGTGAAACAGGTAGGTCCTTTATGGTGAAAAATACTGGATAAACGCATGTGATAAACGTCTTCATATAGTACACGATTATATTCCAGGAGTCCAGGAATAATGTTAACACGCTCGTTAAAAGGCTCGTTCAGTTTCAAATTACTGAACTCGTTGAATGAAAATGTTTAAGTCATAAATCACATTTCCACCATGAAATAACGTCATTGTATATTTTGATGTAACAATATCGAATTATATACTTATAAACTGTGAAATATGCTGTCATATTGACCAAAAATTCCCGTATTTGGTGAAACTCGTAAAAGCCGACTTTTGTCTGTTTAGGGCAAGTTTTGGCATTCAGTCAATTGAACTTATTTATGATGTTCAAAACAAAGCTGCGTCTGTTTTAATAAAGATATTGTTGGAAATAAACATAACTTTCCTTTCATTATGAAAACGACAATCCTGTTGTTCAAACGTTTTCTTGAACTTGAAGCTGAATGTTCGAACATTTGCTTTCTTTCAAAACAAATTAAAGACGAAAACAACTGCTTGAACATAAATTCGATGTTATGTCATCTATCGAATATTTTTTGTAAACTATATGACATTTTTAGTACGACCATACCGCAAATGCACAAAACACTTAACTGATCTTGGTTTACCCCATTCTCCTTAAAATTTGTCAACAACAAAGAGTGGTCTTCACTCTTTATCTGGAAATCGACCCGTCTTCAAGCGAATCATACTGATCTCTGACAGTCAGGGGTGAATGGATACCCAAGCAAACTCCGAAACTTTGAAAAACCGTTTTAAATCCAATGTGAATCCACATTTGATTTCCTTACGCGTTCAACTTTACCAATTATCTTTCAGTAAACGGCGAACATTGTTATATTGGTCATATATTCATCATATAATCATGCCCTGCTCAATATGTAAAAAAACCTTTCGTGCCTTTATGTTATTATTTGGAATATAGATGCATTCATAAAAGTTAATTGATCAATGTTAATAACATGTTAGCACGAGTAAAATATAACTATAAAAAACGTTGAGAATTATTTCTCCACGAAACGGCTCCCGGCTCGTGTAAATGTGTTCATGAAAAATACTTACACTGAAATCAACAAACAAATGTCCTCTATATCATCGTCGAACAAAATTATTAGTTTAAGATATGATTTTGCTAAAACAAATGTGTATAAACGTCTCGCTTGTAGGCCTGTTCAGCAGCAATCACATGGACTATGAATTAGACCGAGACAAGACACCTATGGGCCAGCCTAGCATTGCTGAAATGACAAAAACTGCCATACAGTCGCTTAGCAATGATGAAGACGGATTCTTTTTGATGGTGGAGGGTACGCTCATTGTTACAAATACATACATAAATGTACATATACATTGTTTCATGTAGCATACAACGTTATCACTATGAACAATCAAAATGTTTACATAAGCACTTTTGGACACGAGTGTAAATGTTTTTCTATGTTAACGAGTGTAGTGCTTATGCGAATTTTATACAGGTGCCAGAATTGATCTTGCTCACCATAAGTCATACGCAAAGAAAGCCATCCATGATGTTCTTGCCTTCGAAGAGGCAATACAAGTTGCCTTGGAAAGAACTAACCCCAAAGATACGCTGATAATTGTCACCGCTGACCACTCCCATACGATGACAATAAGTGGCTCCCCACGGCGTGGCAATGCCATTTTCGGTAGGCTTTGGAGTTGTTTTTGTTTGCTTATATTGGTCAACTAGTTCAGCTTGTATCGTCCATATGCTGGTACATTAGCTTCTGTCATATCAAGGGAATGTGATATGTTAATTTCAATATACTCGATTGTCATGTACCGCTGTTTGATTACTAATTGTCGAGTTCATGATTTTAATAACAAAACCGTGCCACATACAAACACATACTGGACTTTTACTCGACATTAGAATCAAGGAACACCTTATTTGATTTAATAGTACGCTCATTTTCAAAGCCACCCCTTGCAAACCTAATCAAAGGTTTGTCCGTCGTGTTTAATCCTTATTAATTTAAGATATTTTCAGACCTTGCACGACCAATCTCTTTTGATCAAAACCAAGATTTTGGAGGCAGGCCATATACCACGCTTCTTTACGCAAGTGGGCCAATTGGACGAAATAAGGAAGAAAACCTTGAACATGTGGATACTGGTAATATATTATAAAACAAACCATCAGCGAAACACAGTTGTTACGATATATATATTGGAGTATAAACTTTGAATCAGAAGAATTCTGTATTTCATCGATCAAATTATTTTTTCTCATTTCAGTATTCTAAATACCAAGAATTCTATCACCATTAACCATCATTTATTATATGTGAAATAGCATATAATAAGTACCCGATGTATGTAAATATTTCATTGAGGTGTTAAGAATCGTAGTATAACCTATTTCATTAAACTATGTAGAAGCAGACGATTATCAATACGAGGCCCTGATTGAGAGAAAAAGTGAGACCCATTCTGGTGAGGATGTAGCCATCTATGCACTGGGTCCCATGGCTCACTTGTTCACGGGCGTTATGGAACAAAACGTCATCTCTTACGCCATGGCGCACGCGGCTTGTATCGGCGATATAGGAATTGACTGTAAAACTGGACGCAAAAGGAACTCGAATATGTAACAGAGCTGTGGTTCTATTTGTTGGAATAAACAATAATTAATTTCATGACAGATCTGGTTCAATTATAAACCGGTGGGCAATATCACAAAAGTAGTTAAGACAAATCTTTATTTCAACTAATTGTACCATTTAAAAGCATGGTATGATTCAAAATATTGTATGTTTTCTTTTTGAAAGACGTAATTTTCTCACAAATTGTGTTGATATTTTTAATGTCTATATTTAACTATTAAAAAACTATTAATTTTAAAACTATTAAAAAACTATTTTCACAGCAAAGAATATACTTGAGAAGATGCTTCAAGACAACGAGTTTTACCGAATTACATATTTTGCTGTATAAGAAATGTTCTTTTGAATCAGAGAGAATAAGTAAAATCATAGACAATTTTAAATAGCTTTTGATTGCTTATGGTAAAATGAGCTGAGAAAGAGATTTGCCTTAAGCACTTTTGTGATATTGAATTCAGTTGCCGTATTCAATAAAACTCAGTTTCAGTTTGTTGTGTTGAGTTGTCGTTTGATAAGCGGAACCCCAATTTAAAAACAACGATATTTTTACATTAAACCTTCCATAATCTAAACATATAATTGAACCACTAAATCTCCCTGAAATATCCAAATTGTCCTCCACTCTAGGTAAACAAATATTCGTGTGAGTGTACAAATTTAAAAAAAAATGTTTATCAATGACTTTGGTGAAAGGAGTAGCTCCAATTGAATGTCTTTTTTTTCAAAACGTCTGCCTTTAAAACGGTCAAGATTTACAAAAAGCTTAAATTGTACCTGTTACAATGCCGAAGTTCTTTGTCTCCTTAACTTTTTACTTTTACCAACAACTAAGCATATCCTTACTAATTAGAGAAAATAATTTAAGGTGCTTAGTGGTTCTTAATGGAGAATTTGTACTTCAGTTTGCCGATATTGCCAATAAAACTTGAAGTATACTGTAGAAGGGCCAAGTGGGGCGTTTCACTAAAGATCGCAAATTGAAATCATTTTAATTAGTAACCTTATTTTTTATTGAATTTTTGTGTGCATTGAACCTTAGACAGTTTTAAAAATGAACACACAATTGAGGACTTAAAAAAGTCAATGTGTTGCCATATGTTTTTACACATTTTATTAATTTAAAGTTACGACTAAAAACTTTTATTAAAACGGATGTGTTAGTTTATTTAAAATAGCACGAGGAAAAGGCCCATTCGGCGAGTGCCTCGATAAGACTGTTTGTCATATTACATGTAGAGTTTTGGAGCATAATGCACAGACAGAATGTAATCCTCGTTAGAACTACCCTGATTCTTTAACGTGCACCAGTGTATAGCACAGTTGCCAAATACATCCCCTCCCCCATTTAATGACCCTCCACACACGTACAGACGCTCTTCATGATATGAAATTAAGCAAACGTCCTGGCCAAATGGACTAACTGTGGAATTTTATGAACATTTCTGGTATATACTTTTCCATTTTTAACGGATACTTTTAATAAATGTTTTGAGAACGAAGAACTTGCATACTCGCAGAAACTATCTATAGTTGTTTGCAAAATCTTTAGCAGCCCGACTTCAAAACAGTCTTACAAAAATATTAACCAGGATCAACAAGGCTACGTAAAATAGATACAATTTATTGGAAAAAACAGGATAATATAAAATATGCTAAAAAGATAGATAAAAGTGGCAATGCTATTTCTAGGCTTCAAAAATGCATTTGCTACAGTGGAATGACCTTTCATGATGAAATGTTTGGAAAGAATGGTTTTAAAGAAAGTTTTAAACAATATATTAACACTTTCACGCGCTACAATTTAAAGATGGCATTCTAAATCTTTAAACAAACTCGAGGCATTAAATATGGGTGTCCAATCTATGCTTTGCTATTTATGATTGTTGTCAAAATTCTCTCGCTAAAAAGTAGAGCGAAGATATAAAAGGCATAAAGTATCAACGAATGTATGCATTAGGATTAAACAACTTGCAGATGATGCTACAGTTTTTGCATACACATGCAAATTAAATCCCTGCTATTCTATACAAAATATATAATTTTAGTCGTGTTTCCGGTCTGTTAATTTGAATAAATAAAACCCCCGGGGCAATATGAATTGGATCTTGGAGAATGTAAAACGGACGTTTCTGGCATCCAATTATAAATATACATAAAGGACTTGTTTTTACTTCGGTACGAATCTAAATCAGATGCAAGAACTGAATTGAAATGATAAATTAAAAAAAAAATCAAATTAAAAAGTAATCAATGGTTCAAATGAGCCATTCCCTGGTTAAATAACGGTAATAAAATAAAATTATTCTATCCAAAATACCATACATTATGCAATCCCTTCCTACAACAAAGAAGGTACTGAGGAATAAAACAAACTGTTTTATATTTTTTTCTGGTCCAATAAGAGCGAAAAAATCAAAAGAACAACATCAAGCTGAAAATAAAACAGCATTGTGGTCTAATAAGGGTGAAAAAATCAAAAGAACAACATCAAGCTGAGAATAAAACAGCTTTGTGGTCCAATAAGGGTGATAAAATCAAAAGAACAAATCAAGCTGAGAATAAAACAGCTTTGTGGTCCAATACGAGTGAAAAAATCAAAAGAACAACACTAATCTAAGATAAATGAGATAAATGAGATGTAGGACTAAAAATGGTTGATAACTTCACATTCTACAACACTTCAAATCAAATGGGTAAAAACACTTATGAATCCAGAAATAGTAAACTGGAAATTAATACCGTCAAGAACTTGTATATGAATATAGACAGTCTAATATCTTTGCCAAGAGCAAAATTAAAACGTTCACTCTTTTATTAACGTTTTTGACAACTTTATTGAACTTAAAAAATCATGTAAATATGCCAACATCCTTTACAGTAATGAGAAAGCAAATCGTATGAGGTAGTCATTTTATTAAAGTAAAAGAGATATAGAGGATATTTATATTTTTACGAGTGGCGTAGCCACGAGTGAAAATAAATTTTTTTTTGTGACTACGAGTGAAATAAAATACGGTCTTACACTGAATTCAACAAATTTTCTTTTCATTTCATGCATATATCGTGTTTTTCCCGCTAGAGTAAATTTCTGTGGCCTCTTTGCGAAGGGAAGTAACTGCGGCATAATCGCTATGTCAAAGTTTCCTCCTCTTCGCGCGAGCAGTCCTTCCACTAAAAAAAAGTTCCGCACTTGATGGAAATGGTTGTTGGAATTGAAATTATTTTTAGATAAAACCCTGCTTCCATCAACGAAACCTATCATGTTTAACATTTAATGAGGCAAAAAACAAGTATTTAAACAAAAGTATTTCGGAAAAAAAAAATGTATCGCGTAGAAATACAATTCAAAGAAACTTGAGCATGTGACATTTTTGTACATTCAAAAACAATTTCAACAGATTTAAATTAACAATGATGGACTTGTACAAGTGTGTATTCGTAAAAGCAATAAAAGTCTGTGTTTAGTGTTTTTCGTAGTGTATATCTAGTCACTGTCGCTCTCAGACTCTGGATCTTACGGTATTTTTTCGGGGTGAATTCATGCTCAGTGCAGCCGAAGGATGTTTTGTTGTTGAGACAGCGAATTAGTCTTATCTATTAAAGTTGAATGTCACGTTCCCATGTGTTTACGAAGACCCCAGAGGAATGGCGAGAAAGTGCCCGAAGATGTTTTGAGAGGGATGCAGCGCAGACTTTGAAAGTTTTTAAAAAGAAAAAGGAATTGTTGAACTGATGAATGTAAACTGGAAATTGGTCAAATTTTTCAAAATGCTTGTGCATACATGTACCTTCGCGGTTAGAGTTTGGAGGAAGAAATGATCTATTAACTCTATTACTAGCACATGTGGCCAAGTAAATATTCAACCGATACCTACCAATCGGGTTAATTGTAACAATATGTTCCATGAAATAGTTCATACATAAATTGGTAAGCTTGTTCTTTTTTAATTGGTACCATGGTATAATTAATCGCAAAAATGTTAGTTTTATCAAAATTATTGCATAATTTGATTTTGACAATTCAATACGATTCGGTCAATGTGTATATATTACTGCACTACAGGCGACAACAAACATGTACTTGTGACATACATGTATTTTTTTCAAAGTCAAGGGAAGCAAATCTTCTAAAGATGGAAACAAATAGTCCCGAGTTGTCTGTACAGAGTGGAATGAGCAAGGGTTATCATTTCACTCGAGCCAGAGTGAAATGATCAAGTTATCAATCACTAATATTTTTCACTCTTTCACCGGCATGCATGAAATAAATCCTTGTATTTAATAAATAGATAGAATCTAAGTTTATATATGTTGACGATATTTTCAAAGGAGAAAAGATTAATGAAGCATATATATTAGGTAAATCTAAACCTAATCTAATTGGATATCTGAAATTCAGCGCTTGAAGAAAGCTATTCCAACAATTTGGAAACAAACATTGAATACGTATCATTCAATAAGATCAAACGTAACAAGAAAAAAGTTGATGCATAGCATCAAGTCGGCGCAATGAAATTAGAAGAAAAACGTGCATGCAGATAACCAAAAATAGTTATTATTTCAATGATAATATTTATTTTTATGTTGGGTGTACATATGCTTGAAGGACATTATGGTTAATATTATAATATTGTTACAATAGTTTAAGCCCGGAATTATAGATATTCTGGGGGTTTTCCCAAGCTAATCCTCCGGTTAAAACTAAATTATAACAAAAATATACATACGTTTCTTCGGAAGAAATATGGTCTAGAACATAGATTTCAATAACATGAAATTCACCTTTTATTTGTACCGGCATGTTATGTTAATTCCTTGCTTTATATTTGTATATTTTTTGTAACACATTTCACTCATATGAGTATATAGAACGGGGATAAAAAATAATATACATCAAGAGGGAAATATCTGGAGTTCATTCTTTTGAATGACATTTTCAAAACAAACAATTAAGCTCAAGGTTAAATTTTCAAAACTCGGCATTTTTGCTGTCACCAAGGGAGATTACTGCGTAGGAGGTTTACAAACATAATGGATATTGTAATAGTACCGTGTAACCTTCATCTATTGATATCAATCGGAACACCTCGGCCTGTATCTATCTCGGAGATGGCCGAGTTGTTATGATTGAGTTGGTATTTAAAATTAAAGTTTTCAAAATGATAAGCAGGGCTATTATAATTTAAAGTTTCATTATCAATTAAAAAGTAAAGTTTTATAAAAAATACAAAAACTTCATATTTTATCACTAAACTATTGAAAGCATTGTTCTGCAATTTATGAACTAGTCCCTAAGTTGGAATATTTCTAAAGTAATATCAAATATAGTCGGCGCCCTTCTGGGCGCCGACTAATAACAGGCTGTACTACCGAACCAGTGTAAGTTCATGAAGAGCTCTTACAAATGCATTAAACGACTCTTGATTTGCAAGAAAATGAGAAAACCGTACATACAAAATCATGGGAAACCGAACTTGATTTTATATTGAGCGGAATTCGCTTAATTTATTGATGTGTCAAAATATTTGATCATCTAATCAAACAATTCAATTTCAAATTAATTCATAGAATAACAGATACACATACAAATTTATACACGTGGAATATACGATGTACTCCAATCTGTTCTGTGTTCAATGATAAAGGATATTTCGATCAGTATTTATACAATGTAAATAAGTAGAAAACTTTCTGGAATGTTATAACTGGTATATTCCAGAGTTTTAGTTTTGACCAATATTTTAAATCACTTAAACATATTTTATAGGGTTCAAAGTTAATAGTAAAGAATATGTGCTGTGAATGTTTGTGTTAAGAGGCTGATTGTAAATGTCTGTGTAGGTTCGCTGTGAATGTCTGTATAGGTTCGCTGTGAATGTCTGTGTAGGCTCGCTGTGAATGTCTGTGTAGGCTCGCTGTGAATGTCTGTGTAGGCTTGCTGTTAATGTCTGTGTAGGCTCGCTATGAACGTCTGTGTAGGCTTGCTGTAACTGTCTGTGTAGGCTCGCTGTGAATGTCTGTGTAGGCTCCGTGCAAATGTCTGTGTAGGCTCGCCGTGAATCTTTGTGAAGGTTCTATGTGAATGTCTGTGTAGGCTCGCTGTGAATCTTTGTGAAGTTCTATGTGAATGTCTGTGTAGGCTCGCTGTGAATGTCTGTGTAGGCTTGCTGTGAATGTCTGTGTAGGCTCGCTGTGAATGTCGGTGTAGGCTCGCTGTGAATGTCTATGTAGGCTCGCTGTGAATGTCTATGTAGGCTCGCTGTGAATATATGTGTAGGCTCGCTGTGAATGTCTATGTAGGCTGTGAATGTCAGTGTAGGCTGTGAATGTCAGTGTAGGCTCGCTGTGAATGTCTGTGTAGGCTTGCTGGTAATGTCTGTGTAGGCTCGCTGTGAATGTCTGTGTAGGCTCGCTATGAATGTCTGTGTAGGCTCGCCGTGAATCTTTGTGAAGGTTCTATGTGAATGTCTGTGTAGGCTCGCTGTGAATGTCTGTGTAGGCTCGCTGTGAATGTCTGTGTAGGCTCGCCGTGAATCTTTGAAAAGGTTCTATGTGAATGTCTGTGTAGGCTCGCTGTGAATGTCTATGTAGGCTCGCCGTGAATCTTTGTAAAGGTCTATGTGAATGTCTGTGTAGGCTCGCTGTGAATGTCTGTGTAGGCTCGCTGTGAATGTCTGTGTAGGCTCGCTGTGACTTTCTGTGTAGGCTTGCTGTGAATGTCTGTGTAGGCTCACTGTGAATGTCTGTGTAGGCTTGCTGTAAATGTCTATGTAGCCTCGCTGTGAATGTCTGTGTAGCCTCGCTGTGAATGTCTGTGTAGGCTCGATGTAGCTGTCTGTGAATGTCTGCGTAGCCTCGCTGTGAATGTCTGTGTAGCATCCCTGTAAATGTCTGTGTAGCCTCGCTGTGAATGTCTTTGTAGGCTCGCTGTGAATGTCTGTGTAGCCTCGCTGTAAATGTCTGTGTACGCTCGCTGTGACTGTCTGTTTGGGATCGCTGTGAATGTCTGTGTGGGTTCGCTGTGAATGTCTGTGTAGGCTCGTTGTTAATGTCTGTGTAAGCTCGCCGTGAATGTCTGTGTAGGCTCGCTGTGAATCTTTGTCAAGGTTCTATGTGAATGTCTGTGTAGGCTCGCTGTGAATGTCTGTGTAGGCTCGCCGTGAATGTCTGTGTAGACTCGCTGTGAATGTCTGTGTAGGTTTGCTGTGAATGTCTGTCTAGGCTCGCTGTACATGTCTGTGTAGGCTCGCTGTGTTTTTCTGTGTAGGCTGGCTGTGACTATCTGTGTAGGCTCGCTGTGAATGTCTGTAAAGGCTCGCTGTGAATGTCTGTGTAGGTTTGGTGTGAATGTCTGTGTTGATTAACTGTGACTATCTGTGTAGGCCCGCTGTGAATGTCTGTGTAGGCTCGCTGTAAATGTCTGTGTACGCTCGCTGTGACTGTCTGTTTGGGATCGCTGTGAATGTCTGTGTAGGCTCGCTGTGAATGTCTGTCTAGGCTCGCTGTACATGTCTGTGTAGGCTCGCTGTGTTTTTCTGTGTAGGCTGGCTGTGACTATCTGTGTAGGCTCGCTGTGAATGTCTGTAAAGGCTCGCTGTGAATGTCTGTGTAGGTTTGGTGTGAATGTCTGTGTTGATTAACTGTGACTATCTGTGTAGGCCCGCTGTGAATGTCTGTGTAGGCTCGCTGTATATGTCTGTGTACGCTTGCTGTGACTGTCTGTTTGGGATCGCTGTGAATGTCTGTGTAGGCTCGCTGTAAATGTCTGTGTAGCCTCGCCGTGAATATCTGTGTAGTCTCGCTGTGAATCTTTGTGAATGTTCTATGTGAATGTCTGTGTAGGCTCGCTGTGAATGTCTGTGTAGGCTCGCTGTGAAAGTCTGTGTAGGCTCGCCGTGAATCTTTGTGAAGGTTCTATTTGAATGTCTGTGTAGGCTCGCTGTGAATGTCTGTGTAGGCTCGCTGTGAATGTCTGTGTAGGCTCGCTGTGAATGTCTGTGTAGGCTCGCTGTGAATGTCTGTGTAGGCTCGCTGTGAATGTCTGTGTAGGCTCGCTGTGAATGTCTGTGTAGGCTTGCTGTTAATGTCTGTGTAGGCTCGCTATGAACCTCTGTGTAGGCTTGCTGTAACTGTCTGTGTAGGCTCGCTGTGAATGTCTGTGTAGGCTCCGTGCAAATGTCTGTGTAGGCTCGCCGTGAATCTTTGTGAAGGTTCTATGTGAATGTCTGTGTAGGCTCGCTGTGAATCTTTGTGAAGTTCTATGTGAATGTCTGTGTAGGCTCGCTGTGAATGTCTGTGTAGGCTTGCTGTGAATGTCTGTGTAGGCTCGCTGTGAATGTCGGTGTAGGCTCGCTGTGAATGTCTATGTAGGCTCGCTGTGAATGTCTATGTAGGCTCGCTGTGAATATATGTGTAGGCTCGCTGTGAATGTCTATGTAGGCTGTGAATGTCAGTGTAGGCTGTGAATGGCAGTGTAGGCTCGCTGTGAATGTCTGTGTAGGCTTGCTGGTAATGTCTGTGTAGGCTCGCTGTGAATGTCGGTGTAGGCTCGCTATGAATGTCTGTGTAGGCTCGCCGTGAATCTTTGTGAAGGTTCTATGTGAATGTCTGTGTAGGCTCGCTGTGAATGTCTGTGTAGGCTCGCTGTGAATGTCTGTGTAGGCTCGCCGTGAATCTTTGAAAAGGTTCTATGTGAATGTCTGTGTAGGCTCGCTGTGAATGTCTGTGTAGGCTCGCCGTGAATCTTTGTAAAGGTCTATGTGAATGTCTGTGTAGGCTCGCTGTGAATGTCTGTGTAGGCTCGCTGTGAATGTCTGTGTAGGCTCGCTGTGACTTTCTGTGTAGGCTTGCCGTGAATGTCTGTGTAGGCTCACTGTGAATGTCTGTGTAGGCTTGCTGTAAATGTCTATGTAGCCTCGCTGTGAATGTCTGTGTAGCCTCGCTGTGAATGTCTGTGTAGGCTCGATGTAGCTGTCTGTGAATGTCTGCGTAGCCTCGCTGTGAATGTCTGTGTAGCATCCCTGTAAATGTCTGTGTAGCCTCGCTGTGAATGTCTTTGTAGGCTCGCTGTGAATGTCTGTGTAGCCTCGCTGTAAATGTCTGTGTACGCTCGCTGTGACTGTCTGTTTGGGATTGCTGTGAATGTCTGTGTGGGTTCGCTGTGAATGTCTGTGTAGGCTCGTTGTTAATGTCTGTGTAAGCTCGCCGTGAATGTCTGTGTAGGCTCGCTGTGAATCTTTGTCAAGGTTCTATGTGAATGTCTGTGTAGGCTCGCTGTGAATGTCTGTGTAGGCTCGCTGTGAATGTCTGTGTAGGCTCGCTGTGAATGTCTGTGTAGGTTTGCTGTGAATGTCTGTCTAGGCTCGCTGTACATGTCTGTGTAGGCTCGCTGTGTTTTTCTGTGTAGGCTGGCTGTGACTATCTGTGTAGGCTCGCTGTGAATGTCTGTAAAGGCTCGCTGTGAATGTCTGTGTAGGTTTGGTGTGAATGTCTGTGTTGATTAACTGTGACTATCTGTGTAGGCCCGCTGTGAATGTCTGTGTAGGCTCGCTGTAAATGTCTGTGTACGCTCGCTGTGACTGTCTGTTTGGGATCGCTGTGAATGTCTGTGTAGGCTCGCTGTGAATGTCTGTCTAGGCTCGCTGTACATGTCTGTGTAGGCTCGCTGTGTTTTTCTGTGTAGGCTGGCTGTGACTATCTGTGTAGGCTCGCTGTGAATGTCTGTAAAGGCTCGCTGTGAATGTCTGTGTAGGTTTGGTGTGAATGTCTGTGTTGATTAACTGTGACTATCTGTGTAGGCCCGCTGTGAATGTCTGTGTAGGCTCGCTGTATATGTCTGTGTACGCTTGCTGTGACTGTCTGTTTGGGATCGCTGTGAATGTCTGTGTAGGCTCGCTGTAAATGTCTGTGTAGCCTCGCCGTGAATATCTGTGTAGTCTCGCTGTGAATCTTTGTGAATGTTCTATGTGAATGTCTGTGTAGGCTCGCTGTGAATGTCTGTGTAGGCTCGCTGTGAAAGTCTGTGTAGGCTCGCCGTGAATCTTTGTGAAGGTTCTATTTGAATGTCTGTGTAGGCTCGCTGTGAATGTCTGTGTAGGCTCGCTGTGAATGTCTGTGTAGGCTCGCTGTGAATGTTTGTGTAGGCTCGCTGTGAATGTCTGTGTAGGCTCGCTGTAAATGTCTATGTAGACTCGAAATGAATGTCTGTGTAGCCTCGCTGTGAATGTCTGTGTAGGCTCGATGTAACTGTCTGTAAATGTCTATGTAGGCTCGCTGTGAATGTCTGCGCAGGCTCGCTGTGATTTTCTGTGTAGGCTCGCTCTGACTATTTGTGTAGGCTCGCTGTGAATGTCTGTGTGTAGGCTCGCTGTGAATGTCAGTGTAGGATCGCTGTGAATGTCTGTGTAGGCTCGCGGTGACTGTCTGTGTAGGCTCGCTGTGAATGACTGTGTAGGCTCGCTGTTAATGTCTGTGTAGGCTCGCTGTGACTGTCTGTGTAGGCTCGCTGTTAATGTCTGTGTAGGCTCGCTGTGAATGTCTATGTAGGCACGCTGTGAATGTCTGGGTAGGCTTGCTGTGAATGTCTATGTAGGCTGGCTGTGAATGTCTGTGTACGTTTGCTGTAACTGTCTGTGAATGTCTGCGTAGCCTCGCTGTGAATGTCTGTGTAGGCTCGCTGTGAATGTCTGTGTAGGTTCGCTGTGAATGTCTGTGTAGGCTCGCTGTGGATGTCTGTGTAGGCTCGCTGTGAATGTCTGTGTGGGATCGCTGTAAATGTCTATGTAGGCACCCTGTGAATGTCTGTGTAGGCTCGCTGTGAATGTCTATGTACGCTCGCTGTGAATGTCTGTGTACGTTCGCTGTAACTGTCTGTGAATGTCTGCGTAGCCGCGCTGGGAATGTCTGGGTAGCATCGCTGTGAATGTTTGTGTAGGCTCGCTGTGAATGTCTGTGTATTCTCGCTGTAAATATCTGTGTAGGCTCACGGTGACTATCTGTGTAGGCTCGCTGTGACTATCTGTGTAAGCTCGCTGGGAATGTCTGTGTAGGCTCGCTGTGAATGTCTATGCAGGTTGTGAATGTCTATGTAGGCTCGCTGTGAATGTCTGTGTAGGCTCGCTGTGAATGTCTGTGTAGACTGTGAATGTCTGCGTAGGCTGTGAATGTAAGTGTAGGCTCGCTGTGAATGTCTATGTAGGCTATAGATGTCAGTGTAGGCTCACTGTGAATGTCTATGTAAGCTGTTAATGTCTGTGTAGGCTCGCTGTGAATGTCTATGTAGGCTGTGAATGTCTGTGTAGGCTCGCTGTGAATGTCTGTGTAGGGTCGCTGCGAATATCTGTGTAGGCTCGATGGGAATGTCTGTGTAGGCTCGCTGTTATTGTCTGTGTAGGGTCGCTGTGAATGTCTGTATAGGGTCGCTGTTATTGTCTGTATAGGGTCGCTGTGAATGTCTGTGTAGGCTCACTGTGAATGTCTGTGTAGGCTCGCTGTAAATGTCTATGAAGGCTCGCTGTGAATGTCTGTGGAGGCTCGCTGTCAATGTTTATGTAGGCTGTGAATGTCAGTGTAGGTTGTGAATGTCTTTGTAGGCTGTGAATGTCAGTGTAGGCTGTGAATGTCAGTGTAGGCTGTGAATGTCTATGTAGTCTGTGAATGTCTAGGTTGTGAATGTCTTTGTAGGCTGTGAATGTCTATGTAGTCTGTACATATCTATTTAGGCTGTGAATGTCAGTTTAGGCTGTGAATGTCAGTGTAGGCTCGCTTTGAATGTCTATATAGGCTGTGAATGACTATGTAGGCTGTGAATGTCCATGAAGGCTGTGAATGATAGTGTAGGCTGTGAATGTCTATGTAGTCTGTAAATGTCTAGGTTGTGAATGTCTATGTAGACTGTGAATGTCTATGTAGGCTGTAAATATCTATTTAGGCTGTGCATGTCAGTGTAGGCTGTGAATGTCAGTGTAGGCTCGCTCTGAATGTCTATGTAGGCTGTGAATGACTATGTAGGCTGTGAATGTCCATGTAGGCTGTGAATGTCTGTGTAGGCTCGCTGTGAATGTCTATGTAGGCTGTGCATGTCTATGTAGGCTGTAAATGTCTGTGTGGGCTGTGAATGTCAGTGTAGGCTGTGAATGTCTGTGTAGACTGTGAATGTCTGTGTAGGCTGTGAATGTATGTGTAGGCTCGCTTTGAATGTCTGTGCAGGCTGTGAATGTCCGTGTAGGCTGTGAATGTCAGTGTAGGCTGTGAATATCAATGTTTGCTGTGCATATCAGTGTAGGCTGTGGATTTCTGTGTAGGCTTTGAATGTCTATGTAGGCTATGAATGTCAGTGTAGGCTGTGAATGTCTGTGTAGACTGTGAATGTCTGTGTAGGCTGTGAATGTATGTGTAGGCTCGCTGTGTATGTCTGTGCAGGCTGTGAATGTCCGTGCAGGCTGTGAATGACAGTGTAGGCTGTGAATGTCAATGTTTGCTGTACATATAAGTGTAGGCTGTGGATATCTGTGTAGGCTTTGAATGTCTATGTAGGCTATGAATGTCTGTGTAGGCTCTGAATGTCGGTGTAGGCTGTGAATGTCTGTGTAGGCTGTGAATGTCAGTTGAGCCTGTGAATGTCTGTGTAGGCTGTGAATGTCAGTGTAGGCTCCCTGTGAAGGTATGTGCAGGCTGTAAATGTCTGTGCAGGCTGTGAATGTCAATGTAAGCTGTGCATGTCAGTTAAGTCTGTAAATGTCTGTGCAGGTTGTGAAAGTCTGTGTAGGCTGTGAATGTCTGTGCAGGCTGTGAATGTCAGTGTAGGCTGTGAATGTCAGTGAAGGCTGTGAATTTCTATATAGGCTGTGAATGTCTATGTAGGCTGTGACTGTCTGTTTAGGCTGTGAATGTCTGTGCAGGCTGGGAATTTCAGTGTAGGCTGTGAATGTCAGTATAGGCTGTGAATGTCTATAAAGGCTGTGAATGTCCGTGTAGGCTGTGAATAACTGTGCATGCTGTAAATATATGTGTAGGCTGTGAATGTCAGTGTAGGCTGTGAATGTATGTGCAGGCTGTGAATGTCAGTGTAGGCTGTGAATGTCTGTGTAGGCTGTGAATGTCTGTACAGGCTGTGAATATCAGTGTAGGCTGTGAATGTCTGTGTAGGCTGTGAATGTCTATGTAGGCTGTGACTGTCAGTGTAGGCTGTGAATGTCAGTGTTGGCTGTGAATGTCTGTGTAGGCTGTGAATGTCTGTACAGGCTGTGAATATCAGTGTAGGCTGTGAATGTCTGTGTAGGCTGTGAATGTCTGTGTAGGCTGTGAATGTCTATGTAGGCTGTGAATGTCTGTGCAAGCTGTGAATGTCAGTTTAGGCTGTGAATGACTATAAAGGCTGTGAATGTCCGTGTAGGCTGTGAATAACTGTTCAGGCTGTGAATGTCTGTGCAGGCTGTGAATGTCAGTGTAGGCTGTGAATGTTTGTGCAGGCTGTGAATATCAGTGTAGGCTGTGAATATCTGCGTAGGCTTTGAATATCTGTGTAGGCTGTGAATGTCTATGTAGGCTGTTAATGTCTGTGTAGGCTGTGAATGTCTATGTAGGCTGTGAATGACTATGTAGGCTGTGAATGTCCATGTAGGCTGTGAATATCAGTGTAGGCTGTGAATATCTGTGCAGGCTGTGAATGTCTGTGTAGGCTGTGATAGTCAGTGTAAGCTGTGAATGTCAGTGTAGGCTTTGAATATATGTGTAGGCTGTGAATGTTAGTGTAGGCTTTGAATATATGTGTAGGCTGTGAATGTCTTTGTTGGCTGTGAATGTCTGTGTATGCTGTGTATGTCTAAGTAGGTTGTGAATGTCTGTGTAGGCTGTGAATATCTGTGCAGGCTATGAATGTCTGTGCAGGCTGTGAATGTCAGTGTAGGCTGTGAATGTCAGTGTAGGCTGTGAATGTCTATGTAGGCTGTGAATGTCTATGAAGGCTGTGAATGTCAGTGTATGCTGTGAATGTCTGTGTAGGCTCGCTGTGAATTTCTGTGTAGGCTCGCTGTGAATGTCTGTGTAGGCTCGCTGTGAATGTTTATGTGGGCTGTGAATGTTAGTGTAGGCTGTAAATGTCTATGCAGGCTGTGAATGTCAGTGTAGGCTCGCTGTGAATTTCTGTGTAGGTTATGAAAATGTATGTTGGCTCGCTTTGAATGCCGTAAGTTGTGAATGTCAATGTAAGCACGCTGTCATTTATGAACACGTTTTCCCTGTGTTTTTGTACATTTTATTACCGCTGTGTTCATGTTAAAATTAGGTTAATTATAACAAGATTTACAGGAGCGTTATTAAACCCATTTTAAATAAAGTGAATAATATATTATATGTTTTGCTCCCGATGTCGGCTAGATAACTATATTTGATTTATACTTATTATTTTGACAACTGACAGATGATATGAATCTCCCTCGAGTCTGTTTCTGACAGGCCTTGAGAAAGAACCCCTTCTTGGGCTCGAGCCCATTTTATTTAAACAGTATATTAACAATACAACCTGTACGACATTTTTCTTTAAATTCACTACACACGTTCATTATTCGGTTTGTCGCATTTCTTTTTTAAATGCAGAAATTCAAAAGCATTTAGTACTAGCAATACTTTTTTTCCATTTTTTCAAAACTGCCCTATACAAGCTTAGCCGTTAATTATACCTCTCGAATTGTATAAGTCCTGTTCATACTTGAACTGTTTCACGATTTTATATTGTTTTCATTTATTCTTTATCATTTGTACTAAGATAATTACTTTCCTCCATGTTGGCTTTACATGTGGATGCGTACGCCAAGAGCGGAAACACGAAAATCGGAAATGGCCGAATGAACCTATCGGATGTTCGCCGATGTACGAGAAAAGAACGAAAACACGCAAAAAGGCGGCGCAAAAACAACGGCATTATGTCTCAGTCACATTAGCTATACGTCTAGGACACAGCGGCTTAAGGCCACCGAAATCGAGAGAGACATGCGGAGACCGTAAAAGATCTGCAGTGGCCTCAGGGTCGCCGTAGGCCGAATCCTTAATTCTATAGGCAGTAGGGGTCGCTGTCAGATAATAGCGCAGAGTTTTAACATTTCTTTGTTTATAAATATACCGTAGCAATTTAACATGCCGTTGCCGTATCGTAACGAGCGGTTCAACGGCGACTAGACGTCAGGCGTACGGTAGCCTTGCGGCTGCCCTAGGGTCTTTCGAAGTACAATTGACTTTTGCGGACCCACCAAAATTTACTGCGGCCGCAGGAGTCCACGAGTGCCCTAGAGCAGCTTTCTGGCCAACGCATGGCTCCCGCATGGAGAGCCACACGCCATCTGTCCAGCCTCCGTGGCAGTCTACGCCGTGCGCGGAGCAGGTATGTATACGACATGTAGTTTTATTCATTGCGGCTACCTTACATCTGCCTTGGTGTTTGTCAAAATCCTACGGCCGCCGCAAGGAACCCCTATGCGATCGGGGGTGATCACTTCCACGGCCATACGCCAGCCGCAGGTCTTCTGTCTCCACAAATTCAAAATAGTCCGTGCGGTTACCCTATCATTTGTGACTGCTACAGTATGTGACCGTGAGAATGCAGCGGCGGCTACAGTAGGTGTCCGTGAGAATGCAGCGGCGGCTACAGTATGTGACCGTGAGAATGCAGCGGCGGCTACAGTATGTGACCGTGAGAATGCAGCGGCGGCTACAGTAGGTGACCGTGAGAATGCAGCCGCGGCTACAGTAGGTGACCGTGAGAATGCAGCGGTTGCTATTTAATTGCTATTGGCCTTAGATATTTTGGACTCTACGGACGCCGCGACAAATGTGAATGAGGCAATAGGCGTATAGGATCGGCTATTTCCAAGAATAAATATTAGCGCACAAGACAATATCTGTGATATTTCGAAATAACAAATGATTAAAAAAAACTGTTAGATACGTTGAGACTTTAAGCTATCCGAATAGCTAGTCCGGGCAAAATGTGGAAAAATTATATCAAACTATTCTGGTAATAACTGACTAAAGTTCATTATGTTATATAACTATGTTCAATAAAAATCAAAACTGGAC
Organism: Mya arenaria; assembly: GCF_026914265.1. Lineage (NCBI taxonomy): Eukaryota > Metazoa > Mollusca > Bivalvia > Myida > Myidae > Mya > Mya arenaria. The sequence goes on along the minus strand of NC_069129.1, from coordinate 71,601,373 downwards.
GTATATGACAAGTGAGGTTAATGTGTTCATTTCATTTCAGCCAATATAACAGTTTGTGTAGTTAATTAATGAACTGTATATAATAATAATACACAAGAGCTCACTTTAGATTGATGGTTTGTTTGACAATCCCCTCGCTTGTCAGCATCCTACACGGATAATGGAGAAGGTAACCGCACGTCAACGTCATGTTCAATACTACATGTACAAACCTAATGTCCTGTATGCCTTAAGTTACTTCATTGTCGCATGTTCAAACAACCTTAAACCCTCAGGCGATGTTTAATAGCGCTCATAGGGTCTGCTTTAAACTGTTGTTATTGAAAGGAATCTACATATTTATATGACAATTGGACGTTAACATTCGCTTTAAGTTTATAGTAAGTAAAAATTCATTACTTAGAAAATGTGAAAAGCTTGTATCATACGTGCAAAGAGTATAAAGTTTTCGATTAATAAATGCGCAAATGTCGAAACAGAAAACACACAAGTGAGCAGCGGGTTTCATTTACGGCCAACCCGCGGACATACGGAAGGAAGTCAGCATAAGGTATGTTTTTTCTACGTTTTTTAATACAATTTTATGACTTTTGTAAGATGATGTTTATCTCCCTGAACACGATCTATAGTGTTATGATACAGGACAGAAGTGACACGTGTATTCAAAAACGGTACGTAAATCCAAGTCATTCACTATAATAGATACTTTACGACGAGTTGTGCAGATATGGATTAAATGGAGACAGAAAAGACATACAAATCCAGTTCACAGGTGTAAAACTATTCTATTTGAAAAAACCTCATTAATTGCGAAGTGAGAGCAATGCTATATAAAAAAAGGTCGCCACATATTTCGCCTGCAATACAATATAAGTAATAGTTAGTTTTACTTCATGTCATCTGTCTGACTTAGAAAAAAACTCATTAGCTGACACAAACTCAGCGCAAAATCTGATACAGTGAGTGTGTAAAGTATGAGTGGCAGTAGGTGGAAAGTCGAGATTCTTAGTGATTTAGCCTATCACTTAATGATTGCCTTTCTGTCATTTCATTGGCTGAAAATGTAGGTTGCATTCTAAATAAATGTATATGGCAGTAAGTAATATAGTGACACGACATGCCTACCATGTAATAGTTAGAAAAGGGGACCCCTTTCATACAACCTCATTTACAGTGAGTGTGTTTCGGATACGTTTTTAATCAATTCTTAATAATACTAATACTTAATGATTGCCCACCTGCGATTTCATTGGGTGTAAATGTTGGCTGTATTTTTAGACTGTTTTCATATCCAGCAAAAAATGTGTTTTGCATTATAACGTTGTTAGATATTGTAACAGCGGGTGACACAGAATACTTTACTCAAACGGTTTCTAAAGAGCGTGAATGTGTTTTACTTGAACGAAGTCCCTTAAGGTTAAAAGTTGCATTTTTTCCTCATTTCTCATCTCTCAGTTAAAGCTATATTCTTTTTCAGAATTAAAATTAACAATGCATAAATAAAACCTGTTTATCAAAGTACATATTGGCCTAATAGAGAAACATCTGCACAACATCGATACAATGAACAATGCAAAAGTGTAACACAGTCGCTTTAAACTTGTAATTTCATTATAACGTTTAAACGTTTAAACGTTTAAACCAACTGTCACGTTAATCAGTACCGGCCGTGAGCCGACGCTGTTCACATGCATCGTTCGTCACCTGTCTACTGTTCTTTGTGAACGATTAAAGAACATTATGACTGACCGTTTAGAATCATCTTTCCTACTTTTCCAGCTGTGTTTTGCGTATATTATGTGTTTAATTGTTCAAATCAAAAGAAGGAAACACCGAATGACATCTTTTTAAAGAGCTCTCTCTCTCTCTCTCTCTCTCTCTCTCTCTCTCTCTCTCCCACACTTCTCTTTCTCCCTCAAAATCTCGCGTGGTCAGTTTATGTTACACTTTGCCCTGTATCCTATGTTTTGATTTTTTGTTCGTGTATATCAAGCACTAGTTTCATGGAGTCCTCCATATTCGTTTACCAATTGTCGAAACAATAGTTAATTTTGTATTTATCCCTAAAGCTTTATTAATGATATAACTGTGTAGGATGTGTTTTTTATGTTTAACGCATATGACTCAAAAATGATTAATTGTTATAAAACTAAATAACATACAGTTACAAAAATTAAGACATCATTATGGGCTTTTACCTCAACATGGGGTTTAATCTCAACATGGGGTTTTACCTCAGCATGGGTTTTAGCCTCAACATGGAGTTTCATCTCAACATTATGTTTTACCTCAGCATGGGTTTTACCTCAGCATGGGGTTTTACCTCACAACAGGGCTTTTAATTCAACATGGGGTTTTACCTCAACATGGGGTTTTACCTCAACATGGGGTTTTACCTCAGCATGGGTTTTTACCTCAACATGGGGTTTCATCTCAACATTAAGTTTTACCTCAGCATGGGTTTTACCTCAGCATGGGGTTTTACCTCACAACAGGGCTTTTAATTCAACATGGGGTTTTACCTCAACATGGGGTTTTACCTCAACATATTCTTTTATTTACCTCAAATGAGGCTTATCTAAATATTCATGTTGAACGAGCGAGAGACAGGCAATTTTCACATATTCAAATCTATGAACAATTTAAAAAATACCAAGAGTTTCCTTTACGCGTGAAACTTGTGTACCAAATTTCTCTGATTGCTAAATGACTGTAATTATTTGATATTTTCTTTATGCTTTTAGTGTCAACTGCCGACGGTATTTATGAAAATAAATATAATTGTAGAAATATTCTTAGATATGACTGACCCTAGAAAATGTAGCAAGGATCATGTTTACATTTAAATGATGAACAAAAACAAACCCAATGTCACGTTCTTGCATAATTTTAAACCAACAAAATAACCAGCTGGCGGAAGTAAATGATCTAAATATATTTGAAAAGTAAACTCTCAACTCTGAGCCATGCAGTTATGGTCGAGCAGATTTTTTAAGTAAAGCGTATAAAGATCTATCACAACAAGTAAGCCAAGTACAATGCAAGGGCGTATATAGACTATACCGCATAATGTTAACTAGACACATAGTTGATCACTGTCCCGCCCCTGTAGCGCGGCCTATATAACATTGCTAATCGGGAAAGGAAAAAGACAAGTACTTGAATGGCAAAAAAATATACAATTTGAATATTTTGTTTAACGCCTTAAGAGTGGGTTGTGCATTATCGTCTGCAGCAACATTACTTAATTCCGTAATACCTCAAAAATACCGTGCGGCAATTTGAGATGACAATGATTTCACAAGGCACATCACTCCCATATTTGCGACGAAACTTTATATGTTGTTGTCCTCCGTTCTGTTAATTTAGTGTATGCCCCTTGGTTCATTATAAGTCAATACCCCATGACATTGAACTAGCAAGTGAAGTCAAACTGACAAGCAGCATTGTTTATTTTAATCACTTATGGGACAGAGTAAAAAAAATAAGCCATAATGATTATTCAGGATAATCTGAGGGCCCTAACTCCTAAATGATTAAAGCGATTTCCATGGCTATCGAACTTGATCAAGATATTATGGTCACAAACATGTGTTAAAAGTTTGGTGAGGATTGGACAAACAGTTTTCAAGAATTAGATCGGAAACAATCTTCGGGACGTATTTTTCAAGTCTTTTTTTGCAAATAAAGGGCCGTAACTCCTAAATGACAAAAGCGATTTCCATGGCTATCGAACTTGATCAAGATATTATGGTCACAATCATGTATGTAAAGTTTGGTGAGGATTGGACACATACTTTTCAAGAATTAGATTGGAAACATATATTTTTGAAGTATTTTTGGCAAAAAAGGGCCGTAACTCCTAAATGACTAAAGCGATTTCCATGACTATCGAACTTGATCAAGATATTATGGTCACAAACATGTGTTTAAAGTTTGGTGAGGATTGGACAAACGGTTTTCAAGAATTAGATCGGAAACAATCTTCGGGAATTTTTGGCAAAAAAGGGCCGTAACTCCTAAATGACTAAAGCGATTTCCATGACTATCGAACTTGATCAAGATATTATGGTCACAAACATGTGTTTAAAGTTTGGTGAGGATTAGACAAACGGTTTTCAAGAATTAGATCGGAAACAATCTTCGGGACGTACGTACGTACGTACGTACGTACGGACAAGGGCAACCCTATATGCCGCCACTTTGTGGGGGCATAAAAAACTATATAAAACTAATAAATCGTACATTTTGTATATACGTTGCATGTAAATGAACATTCTTTCTGTCTCCACAGCTACACAGCTCCCTTTCTCTTCAGTTTTGGGGGAAATAATGTTATATAGTAAAACATATACATCATGTGGTACAGACTTGTTACCAATTAAAAGGAACGTTAGTTGGATTACCAATGTAACGATATTAAAACATATTTAAGATATTTTATATAAAATACAAAAGCATTCAGTACAGCATGAAACCCCTTGCCTTAAAAATAAAACTCTTATTGGTAAATTGATAATGGAGACATTCACAAAGTCATACCGAAAATGCTAAAAAAAAACATACATGCTTGATTAATTTTAATTTTACAAATCGCATTTCGAAATGTTTATCACCGATGCATATCAGTTTAAAAAAGGTGTAATTTTTTCATAGCATATATATCTCATGTGTACTTCAGAAGCTAACTGAAAGGACAGAAACGGAAAATGGACTTCAGAATTGTGTTAGCTGTGGTTATTTGTGTTCTGCTAAAGCCAACAATTCGTAAGTATACTTTTAACTGTATTTAGGAAAGAAACAACCATATTCTTAATGTGTAGAATTTAAATTGACAATTACTTGAAAGTTCAACATTGTTTGAATATTTACACTTTGGGCGTCATATCCTTGCCGCGGCTAAACTAAACGGGGAAGCTTTGTACCCTTAATTTTATCGCGACTGAAACGAACGGGGAGACTTTGAGCGGCATTATCCTTATTGCGACTGAAACGAACGGGGAGACTTTGAGCGGCATTATCCTTATTGCGACTGAAACGAACGGGGAGACTTTGAGCGGCTTTATCCTTATTGCGACTGAAACGAACGGGGAGACTTTGAGCGGCATTATCCTTATTGCGACTGAAACGAACGGGGAGACTTTGAGCGGCTTTATCCTTATCGCGACTGAAACGAACGGGGAAACTTTGAGCGGCATTATCCTTATCGCGACTGAAACGAACGGGGAGACTTTGAGCGGTTTTATCCTTATCGCGACTGAAACGAACGGGGAGACTTTGAGCGGCTTTATCCTTATCGCGACTGAAACGAACGGGGAGACTTTGAGCGGCATTATCCTTATCGCGACTGAAACGAACGGGGAGACTTTGAGCGGCATTATCCTTATCGCGACTGAAACGAACGGGGAGACTTTGAGCGGCATTATCCTTATCGCGACTGAAACGAACGGGGAGACTTTGAGCGGCATTATCCTTATCGCGACTGAAACGAACGGGGAGACTTTGAGCGGCTTTATCCTTATCGCGACTGAAACGAACGGGGAGACTTTGAGCGGCATTATCCTTATCGCGACTGAAACGAACGGGGAGACTTTGAGCGGCATTATCCTTATCGCGACTGAAACGAACGGGGAGACTTTGAGCGGCATTATCCTTATCGCGACTGAAACGAACGGGGAGACTTTGAGCGGCATTATCCTTATCGCGACTGAAACGAACGGGGAGACTTTGAGCGGCATTATCCTTATCGCGACTGAAACGAACGGGGAGACTTTGAGCGGCATTATCCTTATCGCGACTGAAACGAACGGGGAGACTTTGAGCGGCATTATCCTTATCGCGACTGAAACGAACGGGGAGACTTTGAGCGGCATTATCCTTATTGCGACTGAAACGAACGGGGAGACTTTGAGCGGCATTATCCTTATTGCGACTGAAACGAACGGGGAGACTTTGAGCGGCATTATCCTTATCGCGACTGAAACGAACGGGGAGACTTTGAGCGGCATTATCCTTATCGCGACTGAAACGAACGGGGAGACTTTGAGCGGCATTATCCTTATCGCGACTGAAACGAACGGGGAGACTTTGAGCGGCATTATCCTTATCGCGACTGAAACGAACGGGGAGACTTTGAGCGGCTTTATCCTTATCGCGACTGAAACGAACGGGGAGACTTTGAGCGGCTTTATCCTTATCGCGACTGAAACGAACGGGGAGACTTTGAGCGGCATTATCCTTATCGCGACTGAAACGAACGGGGAGACTTTGAGCGGTTTTATCCTTATTGCGACTGAAACGAACGGGGAGACTTTGAGCGGCATTATCCTTATCGCGACTGAAACGAACGGGGAGACTTTGAGCGGCTTTATCCTTATCGCGACTGAAACGAACGGGGAGACTTTGAGCGGCATTATCCTTATCGCGACTGAAACGAACGGGGAGACTTTGAGCGGTTTTATCCTTATCGCGACTGAAACGAACGGGGAGACTTTGAGCGGTTTTATCCTTATCGCGACTGAAACGAACGGGGAGACTTTGAGCGGCATTATCCTTATCGCGACTGAAACGAACGGGGAGACTTTGAGCGGCATTATCCTTATCGCGACTGAAACGAACGGGGAGACTTTGAGCGGCATTATCCTTATCGCGACTGAAACGAACGGGGAGACTTTGAGCGGCATTATCCTTATCGCGACTGAAACGAACGGGGAGACTTTGAGCGGCATTATCCTTATCGCGACTGAAACGAACGGGGAGACTTTGAGCGGCATTATCCTTATCGCGACTGAAACGAATGGGGAGACTTTGAGCGGCATTATCCTTATCGCGACTGAAACGAACGGGGAGACTTTGAGCGGCATTATCCTTATCGCGACTGAAACGAACGGGGAGACTTTGAGCGGCATTATCCTTATCGCGACTGAAACGAACGGGGAGACTTTGAGCGGCATTATCCTTATCGCGACTGAAACGAACGGGGAGACTTTGAGCGGCATTATCCTTATCGCGACTGAAACGAACGGGGAGACTTTGAGCGGCATTATCCTTATCGCGACTGAAACGAACGGGGAGACTTTGAGCGGCATTATCCTTATTGCGACTGAAACGAACGGGGAGACTTTGAGCGGCATTATCCTTATCGCGACTGAAACGAACGGGGAGACTTTGAGCGGCATTATCCTTATCGCGACTGAAACGAACGGGGAGACTTTGAGCGGCATTATCCTTATCGCGACTGAAACGAACGGGGAGACTTTGAGCGGCTTTATCCTTATCGCGACTGAAACGAACGGGGAGACTTTGAGCGGCATTATCCTTATCGCGACTGAAACGAACGGGGAGACTTTGAGCGGCTTTATCCTTATCGCGACTGAAACGAACGGGGAGACTTTGAGCGGCTTTATCCTTATCGCGACTGAAACGAACGGGGAGACTTTGAGCGGTTTTATCCTTATTGCGACTACAACGAACGGGGAGACTTTGAGCGGCATTATCCTTATTGCGACTGAAACGAACGGGGAGACTTTGAGCGGCATTATCCTTATTGCGACTGAAACGAACGGGGAGACTTTGAGCGGCATTATCCTTATTGCGACTGAAACGAACGGGGAAATTTTGAGCGGCATTATCCTTATTGCGACTGAAACGAACGGGGAGACTTTGAGCGGCATTATCCTTATTGCGACTGAAACGAACGGGGAGACTTTGAGCGGCATTATCCTTATTGCGACTGAAACGAACGGGGAGACTTTGAGCGGCTTTATCCTTATTGCAACTGAAACGAACGGGGAGACTTTGAGCGGCATTATCCTTATCGCGACTGAAACGAACGGGGAGACTTTGAGCGGCTTTATCTCTATTGCGACTGAAATAAACGGGAAAACTTTGAGCGTCCATATGTCTGCCGCGGCTGAAAAAAAACGGGAAAACTTTGGGCGTTCATATCTCTGTCGCAGCAAATAAATGGGATAACTTTGAGCGTCCATTTCTCCCACCTCAGATAAGTAGATCCAAAAATTTGACCATGCTTGAAAATCTTATCTTGCCCACGGGCAGATATAAAAGAACCCGTATGGAACTCCATTTTTATTGACATCACACAATTAGCTCCCTTGTTGAAGACCGTCGTCTGTAGCATCAAGGATGTCTTGTCTTCTTGCTATACTTAGAATCCTAATTAATCATTTCGCGCTTCAAATCGCACCAGAAAAATATTTTCACGCTCCATTCAAGAAATACTGCTGCACTCTTCTCAGAACTATTTCAAGAACGACTTGCCTATATAAAATCTGAACCACTGCACGCATATCCATGACAACCAAGAATTATCACATATCTACCATAGCCGCACTCGTAAGATAAGGTCAACCCTCGCGCAATGTGTTTTGCGAAAACTCGGTAAACCTGGCTTCCCACTACGCTCGGGTTAGAATGAACCTATCTTACACTCTCGGCCATGGAATATACTTATAATCTCTGCCGCGGCTGAAATAAAGGAGGTAACTTTGAGCATCCATATCTCTGCCGCTCGTCTACATTCCGCTGGTAAGGTTTTGACGAGAAGACGTCCACTTTGCTAGCTGTTTTTTTTTTTTTCAATCTAGAGATAAGAGATGCGACATTCCACAAACAGTTGGCCAAGAAAGATATTTTACAGCAGCTCAGGTAACTATGCAATTCTGCATTCTTCATACATTGTAATTATTATAAAATAAAGACGATATAAATAAATATATCTTTCGAAATATCGTAAAATATCCTAATCCCGTAAAGCACCATTCTCGTACACCAGAGCGATGATTCTATGCATACAAAATAAGGTAGATTTATCACTGTCGAAACTAATGAATGAGAATGGTAAAGCACTTGATGGCAGTAAAATACAGTTGAATTTGTATCCAGCCAAAAAGAAAACAAAAACATCGCAAAGAATGTGATTGTTTTCATCGGAGATGGCATGGGTATCTCTACAGTGACTGCCGCCAGAATCCTCAAAGGTCAACTTGCTGGTCAACCAGGGGAAGAAACTGTCCTCAATTTCGAGAAGTTCCCTTATACTGGTCTTATAAAGGTACTTATAGATTATATCTTGAATAGTCCTGGAGTTGTGGGTTTGATTAGTTTAAACTAAACTTACAGTCCTGTTTATATACTAGCAATTTATATAAGAATCATAGAACCCCTTGAACCAATAACTATGAACACATATTATTTTGTGACAAATCTCAACTTCATAAAGTACACAAGAACTTGAACGTATGGCAATTGGTAACTGTCAAGCCTATAAAAAATTGCTCAAATATATGTGAACACCACAAACTCGTAAACAATGTACATTTTGAAATCGTTTGACTGTGCTTTGAAAAGGCGTTGTTTGTATGTTACGAATATGTAAATCAAATGAAAAAATACATTAAGATATTTCGTAATTTTTTTGTTCTTATTCAAATTGAAATGCAACGTAAAATTTAGTTTTATTAAAAAAATCTGTTTTGATATCAAAAGCTTGTTTATGATACCATTTTTTTTTTAAATGTCACCCTGTTTAGGCAAGTTTTTACAACCACCTCAAGCCTTTACTGTTTCTCTCAGTTTAACAGCTCTACGAGGCTAATATTGGTATGCCAATTGTCTTGTGAACTAAAACAAAAAAAAATTGTATGAACTTACTTATTCAATCGGATAACAGACGTACAGCGAGGACAAGCAGGTAACGGACTCCGCTGCCTCGGCTACGGCCATATACACGGGCGTCAAAACGAAGTCTCGTATGCTTAGAGTTGACGACAGTCACAAAGTGGGCACATGTGTAAAACCGTCTGAGGGAATACCTGGAATCATGCAATGGACACAGGAGAAAGGTAAATACTGAATACTAATTACCGACGAATGCATTTAGCAATAAGCGGACAATAAACGTTTTCCAATCGCTTTGAAAAAGTATTCGAGATGTCTTCGCAATAGTTATGAATGAAAACGGTGATGTTGTTGGTGGTAGAAATCAGGCATGGTTGTTGTTGTGATTGTTCCTGTTGCTGCTGATATGTATATATCGTTGTAATGGTGATGACGGAAGTGATTGTGGGGATGGTGATGATTTCTGTGATAATGAAGGTAACGGTTGGTGGTAATATACAATGTGATGTTGTTGTTTACTGTTGTAACTCAATACATATAAAATAACAGATAATCACATCAAAACTCGTGTATTGCATACATGTTACTAGGGAAGTCCACGGGTTTCGTGACAACCTCCCGTGTGACGCATGCTACTCCGGCCGGCCTGTACGCGGTGACCACAAACCGGGACTGGGAGTCGCCTAGAGATGCCCCCACCGGATGTATGGACATCGCCACACAGCTTGTCCGCCTCAATCCCGATATCAAGGTTGGTGTGTACCTCAGTGAGTGTGTGTGCGTGCGTGCGTGCGTGCGTGCGCGCGCGCGAGTGTGTGTGCATCCCATCTAGGTTTGCAGATGAAATTATACCAGGCCACAAACTTATCAAATTAGATCTGTCGAAATAATGGGGGGAACACAACCTTGTAATACTTCATTAGGTGATTTGTTGCCAAATATCCGTAATGAAAACCCCATAAACGTTAAATTTAGGAAAGCATGCTGCAAATGCATTTTTTGTGTGCTGATTTTGAAGGAGACAGCTCAATTGCTTGGAATAATGAATATAATGTTTGAAGCCGTTAAAAATCGAACACGAAAATGTTATTGAAGTTGTATTACATCAAAATATGTTTAGATGTACGATTTAATGATGACACAGTCTAGACATTAGCCTGAATTGAAATAATTTGCACTTGCCCGAGACGAGAATCACTTACCACAGGCCTATCGCAAGCAGGGTAGACTTCATTACTATAGGTTGTTATGAGAGAGGTTTTGCTGTTGCATGTTTATCAAATGATGGGCATGAAATAAAAGTAGTACGTGCAAAATTCCACGTAAACAGCGACGAGAATAATATATCCATAATAGCTAAAACCTCCTGTAACTGGCTTTTAACCGGTTGGATGGCTATAAACTGGGTGGATGATCAAATAGTTTGTCCGCTCTACCTACCGAATGACGCGTACGTGTTCCAAATATAGCGCATTTACAATGTTTTCGTTTCAAATACCGAATGTTTTTTTACGTTTTGTACGCTAATAAGTGCTATATTAATACTGGTTAATACATTATATTTCAATATGTATTAACATTTATTAATTTGTTTTTAAATATCCATTTATCATGTATCGCTGACTTCTTCTTAAGATTTTTCTTAAAATATAATAGCAATGTGATGTACACTTGCATGTGTGGGGTAGGTCGTATGAGTATTGGCTACAGACACTAAACCAGTCAAGTGAGTTTCTTCTGCCTAACCCACGATACAAGGCCACATTCTCATGTAACATTGTTACAATAAAAATAACAATTATTGTGCAATAAATGTTTACCTAAGGTATGACATCAGATAACTGACAATTATTTTGTTTATTATTCATATCGTATGCTCTATCCATGTTTATGTTGTATGTTTTAGGTCATAATGGGAGGAGGTGTGTCCAACTTTCTCAAGACTGGTTTTATTGGCGCATCTAACGCAAGTCAAACTCTTATTCAGGTATATAGAGGAATCTGTTTACGACCCAATTCAGTTTTGATGACTCATTTTGTCATGCTATAAGATACTCAATGTCACAATAACATCAGTACCAAGGTCAAGGACAGCACGGCATGTACCAATAGTTATCTAATCGGTGATAGAAGTTAATGTTGCAAAACAACTATGCTACATTTATCATTTCTTTTTAAGTTATATAGTATTTCGGATATAAACATTGACGGAAATCAAAATGCATGAGATGTTTTACATTGTAGGCATGGGAGGAAGACAAAATAAACAGATCAAAGAGTTACGGAGTCGCTTACGACAGGGCACAGCTCGAGGCTATGAATATGGACAAGACCGATTACGTCCTCGGTAAACTCCAAGAGTGTATTATAGGCTTGGTATACACAGTCTTGGTATACGCAGTCTTGGTATACACAGTCTTGATAAACCCAGTCTTGGTTAACGCAGTCTAGGTAAACACAGTCTTGGTATACGCAGTCTTGGTATACACAGTCTTGATAAACCCAGTCTTGATATACCCAGTCTTGGTTAATGCAGTCTAGGTATATGCAGTCTAGATAAACGCAGTCTAGGTATACACAGTCTAGGTATACGCAGTCTAGGTATACGCAGTCTAGGTATACGCAGTCTAGGTATACGAAGTCTAGGTATACGCAGTCTAGGTATACGCAGTCTAGGTAAACGCAGTCTAGGTATACGCAGTCTAGGTATACGCATTCTAGGTATACGCAGTCTAGGTATACGCAGTCTAGGTATACGCAGTCTAGGTATCTAGGTAAACGCAGTCTAGGTATACACAGTCTAGGTAAACGCAGTCTAAGTATACGTAGTCTAGGTAAACGCAGTCTAGGTATACGCAGGCTAGGTATACGCATGCTAGGTATACGCAGTCTAGGTATACGCAGTCTAGGTATATGCAGTCTAGGTATACACAGTCTAGGTATACACAGTCTAGGTATACGCAGTCTAGGTATACACTGTCTAGGTAAACGCAGTCTAAGTATACGTAGTCTAGGTAAACGCAGTCTAGGTATACGCAGGCTAGGTATACGCATGCTAGGTATACGCAGTCTAGGTATACGCAGTCTAGGTATACGCAGTCTAGGTATATGCAGTCTAGGTATACACAGTCTAGGTATACACAGTCTAGGTATACGCAGTCTAGGTATACACTGTCTAGGTAAACGCAGTCTAAGTATACGTAGTCTAGGTATACGCAGTCTAGGTATACGCAGTCTAGGTATACGCATAGGTATACGCAGTCTAGGTATACGCAGTCTATGTATACGCAGTCTAGGTATACGCAGTCTATGTATACGCAGTCTAGGTATACGCAGTCTAGGTATACGCAGTCTAGGTATACGCATAGGTATACGCAGTCTAGGTATACGCAGTCTAGGTATACGCAGTCTATGTATACGCAGTCTAGGTATACGCAGTCTGGGTAAACGCAGTCTAGGTATACACAGTGTAGGTAAACGCAGTCTAGGTATACGCAGTCTAGGTATACACAGTGTAGGTAAACGCAGTCTAGGTAAACGCAGTCTAGGTATACGCAAATGTATAAGCAGTCTAGGTAAACGCAGTCTATGTATACGCAGTCTAGGTATACGCATTCTAGGTATACGCAGTCTAGGTATACGCAGTCTAGGTATACGCAGTCTAGGTAAACGCAGTCTAGGTAAACGCAGTCTAGGTATACGCAGTCTAGGTATACGCAGTCTAGGTATACGCAGTCTAGGTATCTAGGTAAACGCAGTCTAGGTATACACAGTCTAGGTAAACGCAGTCTAAGTATACGTAGTCTAGGTAAACGCAGTCTAGGTATACGCAGGCTAGGAATACGCATGCTAGGTATACGCAGTCTAGGTATACGCAGTCTAGGTATACGCAGTCTAGGTATACACTGTCTAGGTATACGCATAGGTATACGCAGTCTAGGTATACGCAGGCTAGGAATACGCATGCTAGGTATACGCAGTCTAGGTATACGCAGTCTAGGTATACGCAGTCTATGTAAACGCAGTCTAGGTATACGCAGTCTAGGTATACGCAGTCTAGGTATACGCAGTCTATGTATACGCAGTCTAGGTAAACGCAGTCTAGGTATACACAGTCTAGGTAAACGCAGTCTAAGTATACGTAGTCTAGGTAAACGCAGTCTAGGTATACGCAGGCTAGGAATACGCATGCTAGGTATACGCAGTCTAGGTATACGCAGTCTAGGTATACGCAGTCTAGGTATACGCAGTCTAGGTATATGCAGTCTAGGTATACACAGTCTAGGTATACACAGTCTAGGTATACGCAGTCTAGGTATACACAGTCAAGGTAAACGCAGTCTAAGTATACGTAGTCTAGGTAAACGCAGCCTAGGTATACGCATTCTAGGTATACGCAGTCTAGGTATACGCATGATAGGTATACGCAGTCTAGGTATACGCAGTCTAGGTATACGCAGTCTAGGTATACGCAGTCTAAGTATACGCAGTCTAGGTATACGCAGTCTAGGTATACGCAGTCTAGGTATACGCAGTCTAGGTATACGCAGTCTAAGTATACACAGGGTAGGTAAACGCAGTCTAGGTAAACGCAGTCTAGGTATACGCAAATGTATAAGCAGTCTAGGTAAACGCAGTCTATGTATACGCAGTCTAGGTATACGCATTCTAGGTATACGCAGTCTAGGTATAAACAGTCTTGGTATACGCAGTCTAGGTATACACAGTCTAGGTATACACAGTCTAGGTATACACAGTCTAGGTATACGCAGTCTAGGTATACACAGTCTAAGTATCTAGGTATTCACAGTCTAGGTATACGCAGTCTAGATAAACGCAGTCTAGGTATACGCAGTCTAGTTATACGCAGTCTAGGTATACGCAGTCTAGGTATACGCAGTCTAGGTATACGCAGTCTAGGTATACCCAGTCTAGGTATACGCAAGAGTATAAGCAGTCTAGGTAAACGCAGTCTATGTATACCCAGTCTAGGTATACACAGTCTTGGTATACGCAGTCTAGGTATACGCAGTCTAGGTATACGCAGTCTAAGTATACACAGTGTAGGTATACACAGTCTAAGTATACACAGTCTAGGTATACGCAGTCTAGGTATACGCAGTCTAGGTATACACAGTCTAGGTATACGCAGTCTAAGTATACACAGTCTATGTATACGCAGTCTAGGTATACACAGTCTAGGTATACGCAGTCTAGGTATACACAGTCTAGGTATACGCAGTCTAGGTATACACAGTCTAGGTATCTAGGTATACACAGTCTAGGTATACGCAGTCTAGGTATACGCAGTCTAGGTATACACAGTCTAGGTATACGCAGTCTAGGTATACCCAGTCCCCAGTCTTGGTATACACAGTCTAGGTTTACACAGTCTAGGTATGTGCAGTCTAGGTAAACACAGTCTTGGCATACGCAGTCTAGGTATACGCAGTCTAGTTATACATAGTCTTGGCATACACAGTCTTGGTTCACACTGTCTTGGTATACGCAGTCTATGTATATGCAGTCTAGGTAAACGCAGTCTACGTATACACAGTCTTGGTATCCGCAGTCTTAGTATTTTCAGTCTTAGTATACGCAGTCTTGGTATACACAGTCTTTGTATCCGCAGTCTTAGTATACGCTGTCTTTGTATACACAGTCTTGGTATACGCATTCTTGGTATACACAGTCCTGGTATACACAGTCTTGGTATACACAGTCTTGGCAAACGCAGTCTTGGTATCCGCAATCTTGGTATACACAGTCTTTGTACACACTGTCTTGGTATACGCAGTCTAGGTATATGCAGTTTTTGTATCCGCAGTCTTTGTACACACAGTCTTGGTATACGATACGCAGTCTTGGTAAACGCAATCTTGGCATACACAGTCTTGGTTTATGCAGTCTTGGTATCCGCAGTCCTTGTATACACAGTCTTGGTATACACATGTTTGACATATGCAGTCTTGGTATACGCAGTCTTGGTATACACAGTCTTGGTTAGCACAGTCTTGGTAAACGCAGTCTTGGTATACGCAGTCTTGGTATACGCAGTCCTTGTATACACAGTCTTGGTATACACAGTCTTGGTATACGCAGTCTTGGTATACACAATATTGGTACACACAGTCTTGGTTAACACAGTTTTGGTATACGCAGTCTTGGTATACGCAGTCTTGGTATACACAGTCTTGGTATACACAGTCTTGGTACACACAGTCTTGGTAAATGCAGTCTTTGTATACATAGCCTTAGTATACGTAGTCTTGGTATATACAATCTTGGTATACACAGTCTTGGTTAACACAGTCTTGGTTAACACAGTCTTGGCATACGCAGTCTTGGTATACGCAGTCTTTGTTTACGCAGTCTTGGTCTACACAGTCTTGGTACATACAGTCCTGGCATACGCAGTCTTTGTATACGCAGTCTTTGTATACACAGTCTTGGTTAACACAGTCTTGGTATACGCAGTCTTTGTATACGCAGTCTTGGTATAGGAAGTCTTGGTATAAGCAGTCTTGGTCTACACAGTCTTGGTACACACAGTCTTGGTTAACACAGTTTTGGTATACGCAGTCTTGGTATACGCAGTCTTGGTATACACAGTCTTGGTATACACAGTCTTGGTACACACAGTCTTGGTAAATGCAGTCTTTGTATACATAGCCTTAGTATACGTAGTCTTGGTATATACAATCTTGGTATACACAGTCTTGGTTAACACAGTCTTGGTTAACACAGTCTTGGCATACGCAGTCTTGGTATACGCAGTCTTTGTTTACGCAGTCTTGGTCTACACAGTCTTGGTACATACAGTCCTGGCATACGCAGTCTTTGTATACGCAGTCTTTGTATACACAGTCTTGGTTAACACAGTCTTGGTATACGCAGTCTTTGTATACGCAGTCTTGGTATAGGAAGTCTTGGTATAAGCAGTCTTGGTCTACACAGTCTTGGTACACACAGTCTTGGCATACGCAGTCTTTGTATATGCAGTCTTGATATCCGCAGTCTTGTTATACACATTCTTGGTACACACAGTCTTGGCATACGCAGTCTTTGTATATGCAGTCTTGGTATCCGCAGTCTTGTTATACACATTCTTGGTACACACAGTCTTGGTAAACGCAGTCTTGTTATACGCAATCTTGTATATGCAGTCTTGGTATAAGCAGTCTTAGTATTCGCAGTCTGGGAAAACGCAGTCTTGGTATACACTGCCTCGGTATAACCGTGAGTATTGCATATTTCAGATAGTAAATAGAAGTTTCAGTATACTTTTTGAGTTTTCTTTATTCAAAATAGTGAAAAACTCTCTTAGTATATTTCCGAGACTACAAACAACTGTCTTGGTATACCCTGAGACTATAAACAACAGTCTTGGTATAACCCGTGGCATACACGGAGACTATTTGTATACCATTTTGGTCTTGAGTTGTAATATTTTTTGATAAAAAGTAAAGGCTTTTATTATCCTTTTTACATGATTATCATTCTTCAAGGTTGATTTTGATAGATGTATACCATTAACGGTCTATTAGCATGAACTATCTAATTTAATACCTTATTTTTGTTAAAAGTTGAATAATTTAGTAGCATTCTTTACCTTATGAGATAAAGCTGTGTTAATATTCATCATAATGAAATTGACACTGCAATTAAGGTCGAAAAAAATCGATGCACCTGTTCGCAAACCTTCACTGCACACACTATTATTAATTTACTTATTTTCAGGATTATTTAGCAGCGGTCATATGGATTATGAAATTGATCGCAATACAAACCCGAGTGGTCAGCCAAGTTTAGCTGAAATGACAAGAGCCGCTATACATACGCTTCGAAGGAACAGCAAAGGCTTCTTTCTCATGGTTGAGGGTACGGATAGTGCTGCACTCTTACCATAAAACATTCGTCAACATATCGTAAGATTAAGAATTTCAGTTAGCTATTAAGTGAGTGTCACAAATCATTGCCTTTTGCCCAAACGACACTGTACGAGAAAGACAAACAGACAAACTCAAAACACCTCATACTCAACAACATAGCTTAATCAGGATTACTGCATTGTATATGTCAGTTGAACACACACGTTATATGGGGAAGGGGGCCGGTGCAAGTTTATATGCGTTAAATTTACAATTTTTCCAACATTTATCAACTGTTTATATAATTAAGTAAACTTATAGTTCATATCGGAGCTGCGGTTTAACCATACTAACTACCAATATGTCATCCGTAATAAGGTGCCCGTATAGACCACGCCCACCACGAAACAAAAGCCAAGAAGGCCTTATATGATACACTGGCATTCGAGGAAGCTGTTCAAGTGGCGCTGAACCTTACAAACCCGGAGGAGACACTTACTATCGTTACTGCCGATCATTCGCATGTCTTTACCATTAACGGCTACCCTGACAGAGGCAACGGAATTCTTGGTAAGACAAAACATGCTGATTCGGCTTCTGCAAATCCAATCTAAAGTGTTCTTTTAATGTAGAGAAATATGCTGAATCAAAAGAAAATGGACCTGCTTTTACTCAGCGCCTAACATGTTCTTCATTCATTTGTCTTGATGGCAAAAAGGGTAATCATAAAATACCTTAACAATTTGCATGTACTACCACTTAGTAAATCCGAGTTTTATCTCTTTACATTGCATTTCTGTCCGAATTTTATCAGTTTGTGAATGCCTTTTATCAATTGTTTCTGCTGTTTGTTTTTATTTAAAACGACTAGAGTGGCGATTCTACTTTAAATCAAAACAGTGTATGATGCAATTGGAAGTAGAAATATGGATGTCTCATTTATGTGTACATATTAAAAGTATGTTTTTAGAATACACTATACGGAGGAGGTGAATATGGATTGTGACGGGATAAATTGTAATAGCTTACATGTATTATCTATTGCAAGACCTGGCAAGACCAATAGTTGACAACATGGCGCTTGACAACCAGCCTTACACCACACTGATGTACACAAATGGACCAAACGCACAGTCGGTGCGCGCGAACCTTACCTTCAGGAATACTCGTACGTCTAGTAAATAGAACATGGTTTCTGAAGGTTAATGCCTTTTATTTAAAAATTTAAACTGACACGAGGTAAAACAGTTTTCTGCACTAACTAAAGTTGTTTTATTGGCAACTGGTAACGGTTGATTTTCATGACAGGTTTAACAATATAAGTTGTCGTCTGCCTGTGTTTATTCAACTGTTGTATTGAAGTTGAATGCTCACTCCATATCCTCCGACTTTAAACCGACTGCACTAGAGCGATTAATGTTATAAAACAGATGTAAACATTTATACTGACTTATTATGATTAATAAGATAAGTAGGATAAGGTCGAGTTATCTACATTTATGATGTTTTTTTTCCTGTTTCACCATGACAGTTGTGTCATTCATCAAAATCAAATGACATATTCTATCTAAATGGCGTGTCCTTATAGTATTTATATTAAGTAATGTTTAACTTATATAATGCAATTTCATAATTGACTTCTTTCTATATCAATATGCATTTCTGTCATAGATCGATTTTTTACCTTTAGAATACAAAGAGTTTCAACAGCAGTCAACAGTTCCCCTCTCGTCAGAGACCCATGGCGGAGAGGATGTTGCTATATATGCACAGGGACCCATGGCTCACCTGGTAACGGGTGTCAAGGAACAAAACGTCATCGCATACGTTATGGCGCACGCGGCTTGCGTGGGAGATACAGGAATACCTTGTGAAAATGGAAGGGAACAAGTAATGAATGGGCAGAATAATGTACGAAATAGTGGAACGGCATTGAACATTGGTGATATAGTAGTTGTAACATGTATGCATATACTAATGCATGCAATATACAAAGATACATAGCACGGAGACTTTATGTAGACAGCCTAACCTCATCCGCATGTCTTTACTGTTTTGGTAAACTGTGGTAAGATATTTACTTGTTGATTCGATTAAATTATTAATACGGCTTTCGTGTTTCATATGATTTGATTTGTTTTCTTTTAACACAGTTTACGATACCCCTGTATCACTGGATATAACACAGAGCATGCCGGGCTTGTGGAATGGGTCTTAAGAATATATTCAGCGAGTCAGTATGGTGCCGACAAGTTATTGTAGCGAAAATTGATATTAGACATCGTTTGAAAACACGACGAGTTATTGAAGCGAACGCTGATCTTTAAAATCGTTTAATAATGGAAATAATGCGTTATACGAGCGAACATAAATCTTTGACATCGTTTTAAAATGGACGAGAAGAGTTATTGAGGCGAAAATCGATCTTTGACGTAGTTTAAAAAACGACACGAAGAGTTATTGAGGCGATCATTGATCGTTGACATTGTCTAAAAATGTACAAAAAAGAGTTATAGAAGCGAACATTTATTTATGACATCATTTGAAGATAGACACGATGAGTTATTGAAGCGAACATTGATCTTTGACATGGTTTGAAAACGGACACGACGAGTTCAAACAAGCGAACATCGATATTTTATAATTAAAATACAGGGATGAGCAAAACAGACTAATATCAGAAGTATTTAAACTTGCTACAAGAAATGTGAAGGTATGATTTCGATAACTAGTTAATTGTAGAACACCGTGTTCGAGTGGCCATTATGGGACAAACAAGGTCACCAATCAAGCATAAAACATCACTTATAGTCACCAAAAGCATGAAGAGAGCAAACAGAACCGTAAACCATACATGTGCCGTTCCTTTGAAGTTCTCGAACTAGAACTTCCCTCTTACTATTCATGTTAACAAAACGGACACTAATAAGACCAATTAACTTGGATAGTTGCAATGTAATGGGATAACTTCCATGCTGAACTAATCATTAACCATTGTCACGTAAAACATTTGTAGAATGTTGATATGGAAGAGCAAAATAGCGCTGAGATTGTTAAAACTTAAAACTAACGCATGTGTTTTTAATTTCTAACAACATGTACACACTGTGCAAGACAGTTATTAATATGGTGGTTAGTCCTGCGTAACGCATGTGCAGTTTGAATCTTACGCATGTAAACACTGGGAAAGACAATTATTAATATGGTGGTTAGTACTGCGTGTTCATACGGGAAGTTGGATTCGGTCATGTAAATCACCGTATGTAAGAAAATGATTCAAATCAGAAAGGAAGGTCGGAATGCAAATAAAACCAAACAATAATTGTTCGAACACAAATCACAGAAATTCAGTGGATCAATAAACATGTTTCCCATCCTTTATTTGTATCCACCGGACTTTGTCTAACTTAAATTCTTATGTCTAGACTAATTTAAAAAAAAGGTTATCGTTACATCTATCTACATCGTTTAACTGATGAAAACTTTGATACACATTTTATAGTACTGATGGCATTTTTTCATTGGAATCATGATTAAATTAGCGCTTACACATAATAATAACACTCGTACTTATAACACCATACCACTACCATTACAACATTCTGCATCAAGGTCCGGATGACGCACTATTGTGACCTGAAGTCAGGAGAGAGGAATACAGACTACTACTACTACTACTATTACTACTACTACTACTACTACTACTACTACTACTACTACTACTACTACTACTACTACTACTACTACTACTACTACTACTACTACTACTACTACTACTACTACTACTACTACTACTACTACTACTACTACTACTACTACTACTACTACTACTACTACTACTACTACTACTAACAATAATGAAAGATAAAGTAAACTTAAAAAAATGAATTCTTATGTGTCGGGTATGTCGATTGATTTATGTTCTTGGGAGAGAATACAGAATACTATCAAGAAATATCAGTTTATTCAGAGCATGCCTTCAAAACGAAGATCTTTAGAGGCACAAGACACAAAAGTATAAAAACAGCAGCCATGGGTTTGACTGAGACTGTGTTGACAACAATGGGATGTACAACACTACCCCTCTCCACTCTTTCAATGGGAGGTACAACACTACCTCTCCCCCCTTTCAATGAGAGGTACAACACTACCCCTTTCCACCCTTTCAATGGAATGTACAACACTACCTCTCTCCCCTCTTTCAATGGGAGGTACAACACTACCCCTCTCCCCTCTTTCAATGCGAGGTACAACACTACCTCTCTCCACCCTTTCAATGGGAGGTACAACACTACCCCTTTCCACCCTTTCAATGGGAGGTACAACACTACCCCTTTCCACCCTTTCAATGGGAGGTACAACATTACCCCTCTCCACCCTTTCAATGGGAGGTACAACACTACCCCTCTCCACCCGTTCAATGGGAGGTACAACACTATCCCTCATCCACTCTTTCAATGGGAGGTACAACACTACCCCTCTCCACCCTTTCAATGGGAGGTACAACATTACCCCTCTCCACCCTTTCAATGGGAGGTACAACTCTGACCCTCACCACCCTTGCAATGGGAGGTACAACACTACCCCTTTCCACTCTTTCAATGGGAGGTACACCACTACCTCGCTCTCCCCTGTTAATGGGAGGTACACCACTACCTCGCACTCCCCTGTTAATGGGAGGTACAACACTACCCCTCTCCCACCTGTGAATGGGTGGTACAACACTACCTCTCCCCCTGTCAATGGGAGGTACAACACTTACCCCCTCTACCCCCTGTCAATGGGAGGTACAACACTACCCCTCTACCCCCTGTCAATAGGAGGTACAACACTACCCCTCTACCCCCTGTCAATGGGAGGTACAACACTATCCCTCTCCCACCTGTCAATGGGAGGTACAACACTACCCCTCTACCCCCTGTCAATGGGAGGTACAACACTTACCCCCTCTACCCCCTGTCAATGGGAGGTACAACACTACCCCTCTACCCCCTGTCAATGGGAGGTACAACACAACCCCTCTCCCACCTGTCAATGGGAGGTACAACACTATCCCTCCCCCTTTCAATGTGAGGTACAACACTACCCCTCTCCCCCCTGTCAATGGGAGGTACAACACTTACCCCCTCTACCCCCTGTCAATGGGAGGTACAACACTACCCCTCTACCCCCTGTCAATGGGAGGTACAACACTACCCCTCTCCCACCTGTCAATGGGTGGTACAACACTACCTCTCCCCCTGTCAATGGGAGGTACAACACTTACCCCCTCTACCCCCTGTCAATGGGACGTACAACACTACCCCTCTACCCCCTGTCAATGGGAGGTACAACACTACCCCTCTACCCCCTGTCAATGGGAGGTACAACACTACCCCTCTACCCCCTGTCAATGGGAGGTACAACACTACCCCTCTACCCTCTGTCAATGGGAGGTACAACACTTACCCCCTCTACCCCCTGTCAATGGGAGGTACAACACTACCCCTCTACCCCCTGTCAATGGGAGGTACAACACTACCCCACTCCCACCTGTCAATGGGAGGTACAACACTACCCCTCTCCACTCTTTCAATGGGAGGTACAACACTACCTCTCCCCCCTTTCAATGAGAGGTACAACACTACCCCTTTCCACCCTTTCAATGGAATGTACAACACTACCTCTCTCCCCTCTTTCAATGGGAGGTACAACACTACCCCTCTCCCCCCTGTCAATGTGAGGTACAACACTACCCCTTCTCCCCCTGTCAATGGGAGGTACAACACTACCCCTCTACCCCCTGTCAATGGGAGGTACAACACTATCCCTCTCCCCCCTGTCAATGGGAGGTACAACACTTACCCCCTCTACCCCCTGTCAATGGGAGGTACAACACTATCCCTCTACCCCCTGTCAATGGGAGGTACAACACTACCCCTCTACCCCCTGTCAATGGGAGGTACAACACTATCCCTCTCCCGCAAAATGAGAGGTACAAAACTTCATCTAACCCTCAAAATGGGAGGTACACTACCACCCCTCCCCCCCCCAAAAAAAAAAGGGAGGTACAACGCTACCCCTCTCCCCCACTCCTTCCTATCAAAGATCGGCTTATTTAAGTGGTAATTCTCTAGTTTTAACTAATTTATATTCATTAATCATGAATGGTCGAAACCCACGTTGGCTAGAGTTTGGCTCGATTTTCTCGTAGGCTCAAACTGGTCTTAAAGTCCCAATTTTGTTTAACACTTGGTAAGCATTCCCGCTTGGCTAGCTATTTGCGAGGCTCGCTATATTTTGGCCGGACCCTGCGACATCGTGCCAACGGATTTCTGTTTTTTAACCCCAATTTCATAATTATTGAGTGTTATTATTTTGTAACATTGTTCACGTGTTTCTGTAAGCTCAACATCCTCTATATATTTCCACATTAATTAAACAAATATCTCTGTGGGTAAATAAGTTATGAGTATTTTAAGGTACAACACCGATTTCGTCCGCTCATAACAAAAAAATGGGCAATATGTTAGCAAATGTTTTCCGTTATATAATCAGACAGCTGTTCACGTAGACGGTTTTATTTAATGTAATATTTTCAATTTTCTTGCAGATATTATCAGACAGCCGTGTTGGGTGACCATGGTTCTGGTGAAGCATCCATAATTCCGAAACGTTGTAAACATTCATGACGGAAGGAAATTATAACATTTTCATTTTGAAATTCTATACCCTTACTTCCTGAATCATTGGTTTAAAACTAAGATGTCAACTACTTTGACTTGGTATGTTAACATTACAGTGCGTGCAAAATGCAGTGATATCATAGGATCGTATTTTTAGAGCTTGCTACTCGAAAGTACATGAACTTTACTTGCCAAGAAAACGACTTCTTCATCCACATCAGAAAAATTGGATAGCAGAACCACCGTGATTAAAATAGAATATATCGATGTTAATATATACACGTTGATCCTTACCATATATTGACATACGTTATATGCTAATAATTGAAATGAAAATTTGATTGATATAATTGCTTTAAATGAGTTGAAATAACCTTATAGTTGTATATATTATGCATATTTTCTATCAAGAGGAAATAAAGATGTGAAAACACATACAATACAAGTATCGTTAACGTTGGGATTGCTGAGATAGCTGAAAGCCAATATTGTTACCTCTCTCCTTGAATTATGGATTGCATAATGCTTTATATATTGTACGGGTAACATATGGAACGCCAGCTTTTAAATGCGTGAACCCTCAGATGCTTGTTGCACTTTTAACGGCAGTAACAAGCTGATGCTCAACCCCATAATTATCCTCTTGTATCAATACAGCACCTGCACCTATGTTACAGGCATCTACCGTCAACTTAAATATCTGTCGGAATTTAGTTGCAAGGGAACAGGTGAATTCTTGAATATTGCTCACACTCTAAAGTGTTTACATGTGTCATTCTAAATGAGTTACAATCATAGCTTAAGCAAATTTATCAAACCTTCTGCAATTACTGAAGGGTTATTCCCGATAGAAATACAAGCCATACCAATAATTCTCATCAGTTGTCTGTTAAATGTAGGCGCAGTTAAATCATAGATCGATCTGTAACTGAAACATTTTAGAAGAACAAATTTGGTCACATATTTCGCTTTCTCCACTTTGTCTATGCAATCTTCAATTCTCGATATGGGAAATAAATCCTATTTTTGTCACATGCTTTACTTTATGGTTATCTTTGCACATTCTGTTTGCCCCTTTTCGTATTGATAGTAGAATTGCTCTGCCTTGGTTCAATGAAGTCATTATCCAAAAATATTTTACTCCATGTCTTAAGAATTGCTGTTTTTAAGATGTATTCTTATTGTATGTTGTTTTATTGATTTAATGCTCCCCTAACGACATTAAAATAATTATCTTCATTCCTTGTTTCAATATCAGGTAGTTAGTGCTGTCTACGCCTGCAATGAGTGTTTATACGATAATTAAGAACACTGACTATCTTGGATCAATATACCTAGTCTGTTATGATTGACCATGTCTGAGCAGAAGAGCAAGGACGACAGTATCTCCAAGTTTAAAACTCCTTTCTTTAGCATTGTCATCAAGCCTTTGATCCATCTTGCTAAGTGAAATCTTGGTGCTACCTCAAATACCTTGTTTCTGAAGCCAGACATACTGAAACGATTCTATTACAGTTTCAACGTTGTCTCAAAGGAACGTCACGATGCTTCAAGAATAGTTTGGCCTAAAACTTACTCAAAAGGGTTGAAAACATGAGACTCCCGTATAGATTATTCTACTGCAACTAATAGAAAAAGACTGTCGTCGTCCCTGTCTTTCTGTACACAGTATGACTGTATGATATTTCTACATGACTGTCGTCGTCCCTGTCTTTCTGTACACAGTATGACTGTATGATATTTCTACATGACTGTCGTCGTCCCTGTCTTTCTGTACACAGTATGACTGTATGATATTTCTACATGACTGCTGATGAACTCTATTGTTTGATCCCTTGCTCGATTAGTTTTATTTTCAAAAAAACATTTCGAGTTCCCTATGCGCCCCAAATTCTGCTTCGTTATTGCAACGAAAAATCCAAGATTTTAGAAATGGTCTTTCACCTGTGAAACTTTAAAGAAAACACTTAAAGTTTGCCCTTGTACACCTAATACGATTTTCCAGAACATTCTACAAACATTCTTAAGAACTTTCTCTAAAATGTTCTCCATTATAATCGGGTTTATTCCAAATATTCTATACATGTAATCAGAAGAATGTTCTGGGACATTCATACCAAACTGATATTAAAGTATTAATCAATACAATATTAACTTTAGAATATATATACGTGACATTTAATAGAACAATTTGTATTTTAGTTATTTGATCGGCATTCCGATCTTCTTTAATAGCCCTGACAAGTTCTTGAAGTTTGTAAAACTTCGAATAACACATACTACCTATTAACTTAAGAATTGATAAAT